>NC_141037.1:38937500-39092500 GCF_052040795.2 Danio rerio
CTTTGCTTTCGGTGTGTTTGTGGATGGGCATTTCCTTGAAGGCAGCCTGACGTATGTTGTGGGATTCATACAGGTAATTCAAGATTTAACGTTGGAAACAGTGAACCTGTTCTCATCCAGAACTGGTTATGTTTCCTGAACAATACAGGAACCCGAATACTTGAGTTTCAGAAAACGATCTGGAGTGGCGTGTGGGCGCTAGGAATGCAATCTTAAAAGTCATTACGAAACAAACGTTTGATTGTCTTTTCTTCCCAGCTGTGACGGCTATCTGACTAAAAATGCTTCTCGAACAAGAAGAAATGTAGTCTTGAACTCCATTTTGTCTTTTGGGAATTGATTTGATCATTTGCTTTTGCTTTATTGGTGGACTGCATGTCTGGACACTAAAAATACAATGATCAGAAATGATATGTATTGCTGGTGAAACTAGGATATCATTCCAATTTGACTTGAAACTAGCCTAAAATATAAGTAGTGTTCTGCTGCTCTGTTTTTTATGTGAACTAACCCTTTTAATACCAGTTGTGAATGATAATCCGTCTCACTGCTGTCCAGATGAACATGGGACAACATAAAAACTCTGGCCAGGGTGAAGACTTTCTGAACTCTGGTTCTTGTGTGGCCACTAAACTGAAGTTTTTTCCTCATGACATCAGTGTGCAGGCTGTTTTCTCCTCTTTGGTTGGCCAACTAGTTCACACCAAACACGAATTTCATGAGTTGAATTTCATGTTTGCCGCAAAAGCGTTGTGCGTTCCACGTCTTTAGCTCTTATTTTCATTTTTTTGTAATTTACTAGCATTAATAGTCAAGTGACCACTTGTGATTGGATCACTGAGACTTTGATAACATTTTATTACACTTGTTAACAAAATATAATTTATAAAGGATAATTTAAGGGACGAAGCCTGTTATTATGGCAAACGTATGGGGTTTTAACACAGCACTGTGCTTTAGATTGAAATGGAAACTGTTTTCTGCGTCTGTTTTGAAGACCTGAAAACACAATAAAATGTTTTCAGGTCAGTTTCAAAGTAGGTTTACTGGAAAGTACAGCGCATCCAGAAAGTATTCATAGCGCTGCACTTTTTCCACATTTTTTATGTTACAGCCTTATTCTAAAATGGATTAAATTCATTTATTTCAAAATCCTTAAAATTCTACACACAATACCCCATAATTACAATGTGAACAAAGATTTTTGGAAATTGTTGCAAATTTATTAAAAATAAAAAAGCTGAAAAATCACATGTATGTAAGTATTCACAACCTTTGCCGTGAAGCTCTAATTGAGCTCAGATACATTCTGTTTCCACTGATCATTCTTGAGATGTTTCAGCAGCTCAATTGGAGTTCACCTGTGGTAAATCACCTGTCTATATAAGGTCCCAGGGTTGACAGTGCATGTCAAAGCACAAACCAAGCATGAAGACAAAGGAATTGTCTGTAGACCTCCGAGACAGGATTGTCTCAAGGCACAAGGATGGGGAAGGTTACAGAAAAATTTCTGCTGCTCTCAAAGTTCCAATGAGCACACTAGCCTCCATAATCCGTAAGTGGAAGATGTTTGGAACCACCAAGACTCTTCCTAGAGCTGAGTGATTGGGGGAGAAGGGCCTTAGTCAGGGAGGTGATCAATAACCCAATGGTCACTCTGTCTGAGCTCCAGCGTTCTTCTGTGAAGAGAGGAGAACCTTACAGAAGGACAACCATCTGTGCAGCAATCCACCAATCAGGCCTGTATGGTAGAGTGGAGAGAGGGATGCCAATCCCCGTCTGGAATTTGCCAAAAGTCATCTGAAGGACTCTCAGACCATCAGAAACTAAAGTCTGTGCTCTGATGAGAATAAAATTGAACTCTTTGGAGTGAATGCCAGGCGTTACGTTTGAAGGAAACCAGGCACCGCTCATCACCAGACTAAAATCATCCCTACAGTGTAGAATGGTGAAGGCAACATCATGCTGCGGGAATGTTTTCCAGCCGTAGAGAACTGGAAGACTAGTCATGATAGAGGGAAAGATGAATGCAGCAATGTACAGAGGCATCCTGAATGAAAATCTGCTTAAGAATGCTCTTGACCTCAGACTGGGGCGACCGTTCATCTTCCAGCAGGACAATGACCCAAAGCACACCGCCAAAATATCAATGTGGCTTCACAACAACTCGGTGAATGTCCTTGAGTGGCCCAGCCAGAGCCCAGAACTAAATCCTATTGAACCTCTCTGGAGAGATCTGAAAATGGCTGTACACCGTCGCTTCCAATCTAACCTGATAGAGCTTGAGAGGTACTGCAAAGAGGAATGGGCTAAAATTTCCAAAGACAAGTGTGCCAAGCTTGTGCCATCATATTCAAAAAGACTTGAGGCTACAATTGCTGCCAAAGAGGTGCATCAACAAAGTATTGAGCAAAGACAGTGAACACTTATGCACAGGATTTTTCAGGTTTTCTATTTTAAGAAATTTTTAAAATTTTAAAAAATCTTTTTTCACTTTGTCATCATGGGGTATTGTGTGTAGAATTTTGTGTAAATAAATGAATTTAATGCATTTTGGATTAAGGCAAATGTGGAAAAAGTGAAGCGCTATGAATACTTTCCCCATGCACTGTATATTGTCAAAACCAACTGTTATTTTGGATTTGATTAATCAGGATTAATCTCCCAGCACTACTGAAAACATGTTAACACTAGGTGGAAATGTACTTCGATTATGCATCATAATAGGAAAAACTATCAAAAATGAATGTCTACTTCAATATGATGTGAAATGGAATTGAAATCAAAGCAACTGCAAATCAGCGAATGCCCAATTGCAACCATCATATAACAAGGCGTGTTTCACCCACAGGTGCTGTTCTTCAATATGCCCCTCACCTATTACCTCTGCTGGAGTCTCCACCACAGGTGTCGCGGCACCAACTTCCGCTCTCATTTCTGCCGGCCAGGCTGCCGATGGAGGACTCTGGCAGTACACCTCGGCATGCTGGTCCTCATGATCTGGCAGGCCTATTCATGCTACTTCCTGCTGGAGACCTACGGGTCGCTGGCCTTCTTCATGTCTCCTGTACGCACCTGGGCCCTCCTCATGGGCCTGCTGCTGGTGTACAGGGCATGGTGGGGGAAACCCCTGCGCTTCTCCGATGGCAGCAAAACCAACCGGCCGTTGTGACGGTGACCGATTCACCTCGTCTGTATCGTTGTGCCGGGCGTTGTTTTGTGCCAAACTCTTCCCTCCTTTCGACAGATTTCCATTAGAGATATCGAAAATAGTACTTCGTTGTATTGGAGCGATGATGACATCACTAGCGGATGACGGAGCTGTCTGAAAGTTCACTAATACAAGTCGGTAGGTTGCCAGTTTCCACCGTTGTGAACCTGAGCAGTTGTGTGAGGTTTAGTCGTTGATAAACTGCGCATTACGTACTTGTCATATTATGTGTGTTTTTATTTGTGAAGAAGCATCAGGAAAGAAATATGACTGCCTGATATTCGCAATCAATGTTTCTGCATGAAACTGCCACCGTTATCAATATGGATGCTCTCCATGGTTTTAATTAGGGGAAGATGAATCCTTCTTCACGTTTTTATTACACTTGTTGACCAATTATAATATCGGAAAGATCATTTAATGGACGGAGGGTGTCATTATGGCAAATTTAGGGGATGTTTACACAACACTGTGCATTAGTTCAAAGTGGAAACCAATGTTTTGTAGGCCTAAAAACAAAACATTTTTCAAAAGAAGGTTTTAAAATGCAGGGTTAAGATTTTTAATCACCACGCAAACTACCAAAAATGCAACAATCAAACAATCTATTGCTGTGCGCAAGTCCTAACGGGATGTTCCTACTTATCCGCTTGCTAAGTCTTGGCGTATCGGTGACGTATGAAATTGTTTCCAGGTCCAAGCTGCTACTCATTTAAAAAGAGAAAATATTTGTTTACGGCCATGTTTTAAGTCCTATCATAAATAAAATCATGGTAAACACAACACTCTCTGGACATAAGGCATCACAAATACTAATATTTTATCAGTTTATAAAAAATTTATCACTTTCTGGTCATCGGATATTAGGCACGGACATATATATTGCCATTGTGATTTTCGAAAGTATTACATCGCTTTGTAATTGTTTATTATTACCATTTGTCGAGTTGCCCTATAGAGTTTGATAAAGCACTTGGACCCAGAAGCCGCTTCACATGAGGTCACACTTAACAAGCAGATGAGATGATAAGTCGTAATAATGACGTACGGTGCGTTTAAGTCACTTTCGTCATCACAAGATGGCGTTGTACTTACTTTTGATAACATACAAGAAAATACAGCAGGGATTGTTAACTCTGTTTAACAAAGAATTCGCATGAGTTGCGTTTTGTCACTGATCATCCACAAGAGTCAACATTGCATTAATGAATTTCCGCCCACAAATTAATATCTAATAAGATGTATAATGTCATATTTAATTTTCTATTTCAAATCAGTGGTTCTGCCATGTTTCTCACTGACATGCCCACAACTTGGAAAAATTTGGAAAATGTTAAGTTTGCTGCTTATACTAACGACTTTGTAGTGGCGTCATAAAAACGGTTTGTCCGATACCACGAATGCACTAAATGGACGCTTTACAATCAAAACAACAATGGCAGACTGCAGGACTGTGTGTGCAGATGCGCATTGGTTCTTTATAAAAGTGACACTGCCCCCTACTGGCCTGGCATGCATGAAACAGGGTTTTTAGCTCTTTTGTGCTGATCTGTGAGCAGAAATCATTTCGACATTTATAATCTCAATGCAAAGCTTCTATAAAAACATCTAGGCTGACCAAAACTAAATGGTTCACCCCAAAATATTTTCAGACATCTTTGAAACACAAATTATTATTATTTTTTTTTATTTCCTTTTACATTTATTTTTACATATCTGATGTTTTCTGATCAGTGTTCATTTGTAAACAAAAGACCGATTAATATGGATGCCCTCAAATAATTTTAAACTGCACTGCAATTAGAAGAAGATTCATCTTCACGTTTTTATTACACTTGTTGTCAAATTCTAATATATAACAGATAATTTAATTGATGACAAATTTAGGGGGTGTTTACACAACACTGTCATTTAATTAAACAGTGTTTCTAATTTCAATCTTTCTAAATAGGTTTTCAGATTAAACTAGTTTCAACTAAAGTACGAAAGGGAAAAACAAAACAAAACTGACATCAGGCACAAACGTTTTATAAGTCCAATCTAGTGCTGTGCTCAAGTCCTCCTGGAACATTCCTACTTCTAAAGCTGAAAAGTCGTTCAAGTCACTTTCGTCATCACAAGATGGCTACTTTTGATAACTTACAAGAAAATTCAAGAGGGGTTGTTAACTCCGCTTATAGCAGAGGTGCCCAAACTCAGTTCTGGAGAGCCAGTGTCCTGCAAAGTTTAGTTCCATCCCCAAGTAGACACACCTGGGCTGCCTGACCAAGCTCTTACTAGACTTTCTAGAAACATCCGAGCAGGAGTGTTGAGTCAAATTGGAGCTAAAATCTGCAGGACACCAGCCCTCCAGGACTGAGTTTGGACACCCCTGTGTTATAAAAAATGAAGTGCAAAGAATTCACATCAGTTGTGTTTTGTCACTGATCATCCACAAGAGTCGACTTTGCATCCATAAATTCTGCCCACAGATCTATCTATAACGGTGTATGGTTTTCTATACTAGAGAATTCTACATAATATACTCTACTACAGATCAGCGATTCCGCCGTGTTTCTCACTGACATGCCCCCAACTTGGAAACTATCGAATTTGCTACTTGTAATAACGACCCTGTAGTGGCGTCTTAAATACGATTTGTCCAATATGACGAATGCACCATATGGTCATAAACAAATTCTTTAAAACCAAAACAACAATGGCAGACTACAGGACTAATTGTGTGCAGATGAACAGTGTTTCTTTACAAATTGACACTGCCCCCTAATGGCCTGGCATGCTGTTTTTGCAGATCTGTGAGCAACACAGGAACATTGTCATCTAAATGCAAAGCTCCTATAAAAACACCTTGACTAACCATAACCTACTAGGGCTCGAGTGGCACAAATGTGAACAGCACATTTTAGCTCTTAAGTGGCTATTTAAAATACTTTGAATGTTTTATATTTTGTTACAGACATACAGTTTTGCAGCATATGAAATGTTCCAAACCCTATTTTTAACTGTCCAAAATTTAGTTTTTACTCTCTGATAGTCAAAGCAAGTTCAAAAAAAAAAAAAAAGTTTATGTTATATATGCATTAAAATACAATCCGGATAAAATGTTTTAGGGTAATTCGGACCACGAGTCCATATATGGACATCATTTTTCTCTAAAAGTACATCATATCAAAAGATGATACTTGGGTTTTTATTCTAATTGGGTTTCAATAAGTCCAAATAGCAAAGAGAAATAAAAATGCATGTAAAAAAAACACCTTGGGCCTTAAGAGGATGATTAAATAGTTCACCCCAAAATATATCTTTTTAAAATATTCATTTTTGAAACACAAATAAAGAGTTTTTTTTTTGCTTCCTTTGACAATATTTGATGTTGGCTGATTAGTGTTCATATGTAAACAATAGTCTAAATTAAATCAGTCTCTTCTGATCATTGATTAAAGCACTCAATCAACATGTATAACATTTACCATGTCTTTAAAAAATGATCTGAACCAATAAAGGGACATGCTTTTGTCAGGAATGATTTGAATTATCTTCATTTGTGTTTTAAAGATAAAACTCTTATGACAGAACTTCATTTTTTGACTAAATGAATCATTAATCGGTTAAATTAATCAACAAACCTTGAAGTTGACACACAAATGCAAAGTCGACCTCCTCCCTGACCCGGTTTTACCTTGCAGTGCGAAAAGCCAATTTTGAACTACAATCTATTATATATAACACATAAAGGACTCTCAAAAGGAAGAAACCACTATATTTATATGGATCAGCATGAATGTAGAACACTTCTTGCACTATAGCCACAGTTATCACAATGACTACTTAATCTAAAGAAATGCTGAAAAGGAAAGCCAATTGTTTATATACACACTGAATAAAACACCGACCACTTGTAAAAGAAAACAATCACAAATCCGTTACACGTTTATTCGAGAATCGGTGTTAAGCAGCTCTTTTATTGTTGTTTTTGTGTACTTGCAAACAAACTAAATACGAACAATGGCCATTTGGACCAGCTTGAAAAGAAATGTCGTGTCGTCATTAAGGACTGACTTTTTTTTTTGACCCGTAATCCACTTGACAAGAGTTTCTGGTCAATTCCTGTTCAGTCGGGTCACTCAAGGTCTCCGTTGTCTCTCAGGAAAGCGACGACTTCAACAATCGGCTGCTCTCGTTTGTCTTTCAATGACCTGGATGTCATTCTGAGAGAGCCATGTTGGTGGTTTTTAAGGCACGCGATGGTTGAGAACCAACACTTTTTAGACGATTTACTCAATATGTGTCGATTATAGATTTGTGGTGCACCAATAGGACTTTGAATGTTTGATGAAGAAATGTGAATTTGGTTTTTGCTATTTAATTTATTTGAAGGTATTCATCCACATCGATATTGTAATGTACTGTAATATTCCTTCCAGTTGTTCTGCACTGTTTTATGGGCATTCTCTGTTCTTGTGATCGAGTGTTTTCTTTTTAATTTGACATTTTTGTTGTGGAAGGCACTAAATTAGCTTCTTTTCAGTGAAGGATAAACACATTTATTATTAAAAATTGCCCTCGCCACACTCAATGTCCAAAGTAAATGGATACATCGTTCAGTTTTACAGCTGGAAATGCTGTTCATCCACGTCTTGTTTCTGCACTTCTGAATTATCTTGCATTGGAATTGATTCGTCTGGCTGTGTTTATGTACAACAAAGTAAAGGGGTTTCATATTGTGAATTTCATATTTTGTGCTTTTTTTTATCCTGTAAAGGTGGTATAGGGACTTCCTTTAAAGAAGAAATGATACACATATACACCTGTGAGCATGTGTGTTAATTAGGGCTGCAACGTATTGGAATAGTCTCACACTGTGATTATATATTGCAACATAAATAAAATTTCACCAGATAGCTTGAATAGCTCTATTTGGAAAGAATTTATTAATTTAGACTGACTGGGATTATTCTGAAAGATTATAGGGATTGTTATTGGTAATATATTAGAGTATTCAGGTACAGAAATTGAAAAAACAAATGTAAAATAGCACTATATAGTCTTCATTGTATAAACAATAATAGAAAAACATATTTCTTAGAGTTACAAACAGTACAGTTTAATGTTTCTGAATACTTTAATATCTCGTGCCTGAATGCTCCATAATGGATGAACCCTTCAGTGACTTCAAAAATCTTCTGTGTTCTGAATTGTGGCTCCTGGTAAACTATAATCCCAGCATATAAACTCAACATTGTGACTATTGTGAATGTGCGATATCGATGCTGAAACAATATATTGTGCAGTTCTATTGTAAATATAATTATTTTTTAATTACTAATTAATACTTCTTTAAGTCAAACCTGCATTAAAAGTACAGTAAATACTACTGTTTACTATATATATTTTTTCTTATATCTTTTATTTATATATATATATATATTTTTTTTATCTATCTATATATATATATATATATATATATATATATATATATTTTATTTATATATATATATATTTTATTTATGTATATATATATATATATTTTTTTTTTATTTATTTATCTATATATATATATATATATATATATATATATATATATATATATATATTATATATATATATATATATATTTTATATATATATATATATATATATATATATATATATATATATATATATAAAATATATATATATATATATAAATCCTGTTCTTTGTAGCCTTATTAAAAATCCAGAAAAAAAATTAGGCAACAACTTATGTTTTGATATTGGATATTCATAAGCATATTTGAATAATTTCTGAAGGATCATGTGACTGGAAACTGTGGCTGCTGAAAAGGTAGTTTCACCATCCCAGATTTAAATTACATTTAATATTTATGAGCAATATCGCATGAGTAGCATTTCGATGTGGCTGTATATCGGCATTGGTGGGAGGCGTGCGTTAGCATTAGGCTGCAGACCGAGTGCTTTAGTGTCCCACCGGTAACAATATACAGCCATATTGCACTGCTACGAGTGTGATATTGTGTTAATGGAACAGTTCGACGGCACAATCTTGTATATAAAAAAGAAAATCAAACACTGAGAGTCTTAAAACCCTTTTGTACGAGGAACTACTTTCTTCCGCATTCATTCACATCTGCTGCTGACATCAGAACAGCAGAAGCCGTTACTAATCTACTAACATCACTTTAAAGCTAGCGTTTGAATGATTCTCTAGTGTTATTTCCATAGTGATGACAAAACAGGTGATTTTGCTCACATTTTAAGATTATAAGGCTGAACAACATGAAATGCCATCAATGAGATATCCCAATATTTCTCTGTGTATAATTATCCCCAAAAAAAGCCAAAGCAACGCAAACACTACCAGATTGCTGTTGTGTTTGCGATAAGGAAATACGTTAAACACATGCGGGCATTTCTTCTTTTGTTCTGTTTACTGAACTAGTCTGGAGTAACGAAAACAGTGGCTAACACCAAATACATTTTGATAAGTCCCATCTCACACTCAACACGCTACAATTACTGTGGTATAAATACAGCACAGTAACATACAAGAGAGAGAGATGGAATGTCACTTGCCTGTTTAATAATGATTTGATCAACTGTAGTTTAAAATCACACAGTTTTTATCCTCTATGGCAGGGCTATTCAATCAGTTTGTCAAGGGGCTAGTTCATGAAAAGCATCCAAAATAAGGGGGCCGGAGAGATATGACTTGCAATACAAGTGTTGACACAACAGCATATAAGAGCCCCTATGACACCCACGTTGTATTTTTCTACATTAAAATGTTCATATATTGTATTTGAAACTACATAATCAGTGCATTGTACAATAGGCTTTTTTACAAACATATTCAACAATTAGGGATATAATGATTATAGATTTTGGTTGTACGATTATATAGTCTAAAGAATAATCATGGTTTCACGGTTATCACATCTAATGTAAATGGCTTCACTTGTGCGCACATATTGACATATATTCTTACATTAGAAATAACACATATAGAGATGTGATATGTGAATAGCTCAGAACTTTACACTTGCGCACAGGTGGCACAACTTTGTTTAGTTGCAGAAATTTCGTTCCAGCAACAGAAACGCGCGTTGAGAAGCCTTTACGATTGAGTATCCAAATGTTTTCGGCTGCTCGCGCCACTTGGTTAATGTCACTTGACTCACTCTCTGCCTATCTGACTACTCTCTGACTATTCACCAATCAGATTTAAAACCCAGGCAGAACTGTTGTACAAATGAAAATACAAAATCATCCTAATAATGATTGTACTAATATTATATTTGTGCTGCATAATTTTGATCAAATAAATGCAGGCATTGTGCATTAGAGACGTATATAAAAGTGTACACTTTTGTTAGTATGTCCAGTACTCTAATAAATAGTTATTCTTATTAAACTACTCCTAAATCAGGTTTATTTAGTTTATTACACACTCAAATTTAAATAATTATGGAAAAAATTTATAATTTACTATTAGTTATCAATCACCATTGGTAAATAATTACTAACCATTGATAAAAATGATTTGAAACTAGGCAAGGGCAAATCTGTTGTCTTTATCCACAGTTATCTCTAGCACACTTAAAGGGACAGTCCCACTGGAGGAACTTCATGTGTCTTTTCGAAGGACTCCTTTCTCATAGACTTTCAGGTTTAACAGCAGACCACCTCCAGAAGGCCTCTTGCTGCAGACGTCTGACTCAGTCTGAAATTTTGACAACTTGTTTACCGATATTGCCTCCGGTCATCATGGAGCAGAACGCTTCTGAAATGTACATACAATAAACAATGAGGGTTCATACAATATGTATGAAAAGCACACATCCATACTAGTGAAAATAATGAGCTCTCACCTCCCATATTTTGGATGCCATTCACAACAGTTTCCAACACCTGTAAAACGAAGAGAAATTGGACATATGAAAGGTTTATGATGGTTCATGCACGCAAAAAAGTGAGTAGACCCGTTGCCTTAAAATTTAAGTAAATGAATTATGTGCGTTTCCCAGGACTGTCAGGCATTCACTGTGTAAAACATATGCCGGAATAGTTGGCGGCTCAAAATAATGAATAAATTATGTGCGTAAAGTTAAACCAACTTAACAGTTCCAAGCTACAATGATTTTACTTACTTTTTAAACTAAAGCCAACATGTCACTTTTAAGGCAATGGGTTTACTCCATTTTTTAAGCTAAGTAAGCTACAGTGGGGACATTTACCTTTATCTGGCCTGTTTTTACCCAGTGGCTGAGCTGCATGAGGCCTTCTGCATGTTTCTCCATGTAGTTCAACACAATAAATCTCTCCCTGTGAACACATAGTTGTGCACATCACATGTCCATAAAGACGTACAGTTGCACTCACTGGCCACTTTATTAGGTACACCTGTTTAGCTGCTTATAAATGTAATTATTTAAGCAGCCAATCACATAAAAGCTACTCGGTGCATTTAGGCATGTAGATGTTGTCACGATGAAATGTTGAAGATCTAATTGAGCATCAGAATGAGAAACAAGGTAAAGTGAAATACCTGTGATGACTGAAACTCATAGTTTAGTAACTCAATTCAAGACTTTAACGTTTATCTTGGTAAGTTTTGTTGTCCAGCTTGTCAGATAGCTTTATGGAAAGCAAGAAGCCACAGTGAGAACTGTGTATGGTGATACGGAGTGGTTCAAGATCTGCATTGTATTGCCACCACTCTTCAACCTCATAAGAAAAGCACTACCAGCAGACATCGAAAGCGGACTGAAAATTGGCAGCAGAAACATCAACAATCTTAGATATGAAGATAAAACCACCCTACTGGCCGAAAGCAGAGAAGATTTGGAGTGACTCATCCTGAAAGTGAGACATGTGGGGTTATGCCTGAACATTACAAAAATGAAGGTGAGGACGACCTCTGAGAATGGAAGATGCAGCATAAAGATCCCCAGTACTGGACTTTATATTCCTTTGTTCCATGATTGACCGAAATGGGGACACAAAACCTAAAATCAAGACACGGTTAACCATGGATGGAATGCAATGGTGAGCATGAATGCCATCTGGAAAAGTAAGGATATCAGCACTGGAACTAAAGCAAGACTAGTCTTCCCCATAGCAACTTATGGCTGCGAGACCTGGACGATCAAGAAGACAGAGAGAAGAAAGACTGACACCTACGAATTGCTAAAGGAGACTGTTGCACACCCTGTGGTCAGCGAGACTCACCAACAAAGTTCCAGGGTGCATCAAGCCAAACACCTCGTTGGAAGCCAAAATTCATTCATTCATTCATTCATTTTCTTGTCGGCTTAGTCCCTTTATTAATCCGGGGTCGCCACAGCGGAATGAACTGCCAACTTATCCAGCAAGCTTTTTTTTCACGCAGCGAATGCCCTTCCAGCCTCAACCCATCTCTGGGAACATCCACACACACATCCACACACACTCAGACACTATGGACAATTTAGCCTACCCAATTCACCTGTACCACATGTCTTTGGACTGTGGGGGAAACCAGAGCACCCAGAGGAAACTCATACGAAGGCAGGGAGAACATGCAAACTCCACAGAGAAACGCCAACTGAGCCGAGGTTCGAACCAGCGACCTTCTTGCTGTGAGACGACAGCACTACCTACTGCGCCACTGCCTGAAGCCAAAATTACCAAGCAGAAATGATCCTATTTTGGCCATGACATGTGTAGCAATTCACTCGAGAAGGCAGTCATGCTGGGAATGGTCCGTTGAAGTAGGAGGAAATCTGCCCAAGATCTTGTTGGCTCGATACTGTCAAATCTGATAAAAAACATAAGCTTGCATGAACTCAAAGAAGCGATGATTACTTGAACTGTGAGAGGAGAATGATCCACATAATGACCGAAAATTGACCTCGGTTGAATGGATAATTGATTGATTAAAGTTTGGTTGAACGTTCTTAATAAAACAGGCCCCAGATCAGCTAGCAGAACTGCAAACTGAGTTCTAAATTCACATAACTCATCAAGTTCAGACAACAGCAGATTGACAAGCTATACTGTACTTTATAACTGCAGGTATATATGAGCAATATCACACTCTAGCAGTGCGATATGGCTGGCGGGAGGCATGCGTTGTCACGAGGCCGCAGGCCAACCAGTGCCGATATACAGCCATATCGCACTGCTACGAGTGTGATATTGCGTTTATACAGCAGTTTGACGCCATAATTGTGTACATGAAAACAAAATCAAACATGGAGAGTCTCAAAAACACTTTTGTTTGAGGAACTACTTTCTTCCGCCTAGATTCAAATCATAAGCTGACAATTAAACAGCTGAGCGTGCATCTTTTAAACTTTAGATCTGTAGTGTCTGCTTTTTGCTGGTTGTATGTGGGCGGAGTAATACACAAATGGTAAAGAGGCTGTACGGGTGCTGATATTACTTAAATATGTCACGGCTATCAGCCAATCAGATTCGAGAACCAGACAGAACTGTTGTATAATTATTTATATTAACTTCAACTGTTAAAAGCTATTAGAGTTATGAGTAACTAATAAAGTTATGGTAATAAGCTTAACCTTTTTTAAATTTGACTGTAATACAATAACATGCACTCTTTGCAATGCTGCTTAGAATCGTTATTGTGAAAAGGGTTATACAAATAAACTTGAATTAAATTTTCCCTGATTGGATGAGTCTTGATTTCGGCTGTGACATTCAGATAAACAGAAAACGAAGCCATTTCTAAAAATAGTCCAGCAACCTGGCTGTACCTAATAAAGTGGCCACTGTACAAAACTGTATTCTTGAAAGCATACTTCTAGAAAGCACTTCTAGTACCTTGTTATGTTGTTACGACGCAAAGCTTCTTGGGTATCTTGACTTAAAGGAGGAGGGTAAGGCACATCCTTGTTGTACTGCGAGATTTGGCCGCACAGGATCACATGAGCACGGAGATTCATCTGCAGTGTAAATATTGCACAGTAACAGATAGGACTCATATAAACTGGCATAAAGAGTGTTGTATGAAGGCAAAACAAATTGTGCCGGCTGTACCTGTGATATAACAGCATCGCTGATGGGGCCGCCTACATTGTCAAAGTAAATATCAATGCCTCTGGGGCAATGCTCTCTCAGCGCTGAGCTGACGTCTCCATTTCTGTAGTTTATCCCTGCTGTAAATCCCAGCTCTTTTACCAAGGTCTGACATTTCTGGTCAGAGCCGCAAATCCCCACGACTGTCTTACAACCATCCAATCGGCCAATCTAAACGCACAATAGAGGGCACGCTTAAAATCCAGAGCTATACTGTATATATATAGTATGGGAAAAAGTATTGAACACGTCATGTTTTTTCCTAGGAATAACATTTGTAAGGAAGCTGTTGACATGGACTTGAACCAGATTTTGGTAAAAACGAAACAATACAAACATAAAAATAAAACAAAACAAAAATATCTGAGAAATATGTTATGTGTAGTAACAATGAAATGACACAAGGAGAAAGGCTGGAAAGCATTTCAGCTGTTGTCTGGGCTTTCACTGCCTTTCCACACCTCCCTTTCTTCATGTGTTTAATACTTTTCCCTCGCATCGTTTCATTTTAATACACATAATTTATAAAGTCATTAGATTTGTTTTCTTTACATGGATTACTTTGGTTGTTTCCAGGGAAAATTTCAGGTCAGCGTCTCACTGTAGTTGATGGCTAAATAATTAGCCCTACTGTGAAATTGTAATCTTTTTTCAAATATTTGCCAAGTGATGTTTGCAGCGCATCTAACTTTTCACAGTATTTCCTATTATATTTGTATATTCCTTGTTTCTTTTAGTTTGGCTGGCTTTTTACATTTTAAAATATAATTTTTAATGTCATTATTATTCTACTGGCTACAGAACAAACAACTGCAGTCCAATGACTTGGCTAATTAACACTGATCGATATTTTAGATTAGTGCCAATTAACCAAACCTGACTAGTTATCCTGTTAACCTAGTAAAATATTATGTACGGTAATCATGGCAGAGAAAAAAAAATTCCGGTCCTCTGCGGAAAACACAAGATCCCTGAAGAATGCATATTGAGAAACAGCTATACAAAATGTGCAGGGCGGAGATTGGGGGTAAGGACTGGAATTGAGAAAAACTGGTATAACCACTAGTCATTAGCAATCATAATACTTTTTAACGTATATTTTCCTATCAAACTAGGAAAAGATTTATCATTAGAACACCTTTTTTATGCCTAACTGACATTAAGACCTGGATGACCAATAACTCTGCAACTAAACGAAAATAAAACACAAGTGTTATTATTCGATCCCGCTGCTACCAACAATTCAATTAAAACTCAGCTAAGATTCCTAAATGACAATCTGCACAATCATGGCAAGAATCTCCACTCTTGCAGTTTGACAAACATGTAGCGGTGAAGAGCAGCTTTTTCCAGTTTAGATTGGTGGCAAAAGTTAAACCATTTCTTTCAAAAAAAAAAAGATTTAGAAATTGTAACCCATACTTTAATCTCCTCTCGGTTAGACTACTGCAACTCTTTAAACATGGGTCTACTTCAGTAAACACTCTCTCGGTTACAGTTGGTCCAGAATGCAGCCGCCAGATTATTAACAGGAACTAAGAAAAGAGACCATATCTCCACTGTCCCTGCCTCATTGCACTGGCTTTCTATAATATTTAGAGTTGATTTTAAAATCCTTAAAATCTTATCACTTAAAAAGCATTGCACAATTCTGCCCTGGTCTATGTCAGTAAACTTATTAGAACATATATAACTTTTGGGACAGGATTTTTACTCCCTTGCTTTGAGTAACACATGCATGTTATTTCTTATATGTATTATAGGATTACTTAGTAAAGTATATATAGTATTCTTATATTTTTAAATACCATTTTTTATTATTTTATTTTATTGTAAATCACTTTGGATCAACTACGGTTGTGTAAAATTGTGCTCTATAAATAAAGTTTGCCTTGCCTTGCCTATAACCCAAAATATTTTACATTTCATTCAATAGTAAAGTCATGCTTGTAGAAAGTTTAGTCAAACTGATATATACATGATTTAAAAAAAGAACAATTTTCCATGACAAAAAATGAATGTTCTGCCAAACTGCCTTGGCAAACACCACTAGCTATTAAAAATCTATTCACAACCACCCTTTTTACAGGCATTTAAAACTTTCAACAGTGAATGAACTCATCTCCCTTGTCCATTCTCAGATTACCTGTCCAGCAACTGACCCACAAGCTCCGGCTGCTCCGCTCACGACCATCGTCTGCTGGGCACCTGCAGTCACATGACCCTTCTCTCTCACCCCAAAAAACGCAGTAAGGCCAGGCATGCCCACCGCACCAAGAAAATACGACACATGACCATCCACCATCCCTGGGTCGACCTACAAGAACAGCACACCTGAGATGCAAACACACTCTACATTGGCTCAAACTGTCCAAAATGACCATCAAACCTTTTGCAAAAGGCTGCCATCCATCACATCGTAGGTTTGCCAATGCCAGTTGAAGGAGGTGACGATGGTGCCCACAGATAAATCCGGATTCTTGCTGGCTTCAACTACACCAACTCCTCCTCCATCCACACACTCCTCCAATCTCCATGGCAACAGGTAGTCAGCTCCAGTATCGTCGTTCATGCGACAGCGCTGCGTTGAGTGTTGGGGTTAATACCGTTTTATCATTGAGTGAATAAGCTAATGTGCCTGTTTTATGCTCATTTTTTTTCAAGGTCTCCTACAATGTTTACATGCGTACACGATCTAAAACACTTTGAATTTCTCATAGTACAGCCTACTTTGCAGCACTGCCCCTTTAGCTTGTTCCAGGATTGTATCTTTTCCTTTTGAAAGCCTGCAGTGCTCTGATTGGTCAGATGGCTCAGACGCCGTTTACATTAGGTATGCTAGTTTTTGTTTTGAAACGCATATTATTACAGTTCGGGCGGCGCGGTGGCCCAGTGGGTAGCGCTGTTGCCTCACAGCAAGAAGGTTGCTGGTTCGAGACTTGGCTGGATCATTTGGCATTTCTGTGTGGAGTTTGCATGTTCTCCCTGTGTTCGTGTGGGTTCTATAGGTGAATTGGGGAGGATAAATTGTACCTAGTGTATGGGTGTGAATGAGAGTGTATGGGTGTTTCCCAGAGATGGGTTGCAGCTGGAAGGGCATCTGCTATGTAAAACATATGGATAAGTTATCGGTTC
This sequence comes from Danio rerio, assembly GCF_052040795.2. Lineage (NCBI taxonomy): Eukaryota > Metazoa > Chordata > Actinopteri > Cypriniformes > Danionidae > Danio > Danio rerio. Next base: position 38,954,923 of record NC_141037.1, read on the forward strand.
ATTCCGCTGTGGCGACCCCAGATTAATAATGGGACTAAGCCGAAAAGAACATGAATGAATGAATTAATATGTTACGGTGACTGGAATACACACTACTTGCATATCTTCGACCAGCAAAAACTGGGCATTTTGAAAATAAAGATTGCATTTTATTTTGGTATTCATTAGAGACAGAGTGAAATGGGGATGTGGCTACACCCCCAGACATTTGATCACAATTTTGTGGTGACTTACTGGCAGCATTGTTGCCAGCAGTTTACCACAACTGCCCCTTTGCATTTAATTACTTGTAAATGTGTTTTACAGTAGTAGAGCCCTACCGCAATTTCATTTTGCAGTAAAATAGGCTTACCGCAACTTCTTTTTATGGTAAAATGACCTTAACCACATTTGAATTGTACAGTATGACAACTTTACAGTATTTTACTGTCATTTAATTACATTTTACACTGACAGTACAAAACCTTTACTTTTAGTATTTGCTATTGAATTTAATAAATTACAAACAAGTGACGAGATCAGTATTTTCATTATTCATTGTTATTAAATCCATTTTAAACACTGCATTGTGGGTAATTTTACAACTTTTTTATTAACTTTCTCATTTTTGTCCTCAACTACAGTAGCAGTGCTTGATTACTTTGATTACAGTAGAATACCGCAAATATGCAGTAAGTTACTGTAAAAGTTTTTAAATTACACACAATGCAGTACATATTAGAGTAGAGAACTGTAAAGAGTAATGCTACGTCACAGTTCACATACTTTCCATCCGAAATAGTAGAATTAGTATGTCCCAAATGAGTGAAAAATGTAATAAACTACAAACATGATGGACACCCGAGACCAACGGTCACGAAGAAAGGCTTCGGTAAAGATGTTTAAATGACTATTAATTAATATCTAGTGTTTACTGTCTTATATTTCATCTGCAACAACATGACTGAACTTATATATAGACATGTTTGGACATTAACGTCTGGCAGATATGACATGGATGGCAGATTATCCTGCTGCTGCTTCTTCTCCAATAAGGTATTTCAATATGACAGAAATATGGATGATGTGGTGAGATGATTGACAGGGCTTTAAGCAACACAACCATCTGTTAAAGAGTAATTAGTATGCCTGAAAGCTTGCATACTCTCCTGTTACACACTCAAAAGTATATACTTTTCCTTCTCATAAAAGTACATGCAGTACTTTTAAGGAGTAGTATAGGTATGCGTATTGGGATGCAGCATTTATGTGTATGATTTACTGGCCGTTTTTGCTGGAAATAACTGTAAAATTGCGGCAACAGTGTATCCACAATCTATCTCTGAATGGTCTTCTAGACTTTTACGTATTGTTCCCTGATACCTTACTGCAAGTATGTTTGCTGGAAAAATGCATGTCTGGTGAGCCTGAATGGTCACATAGCACGCATTTTTGGCTGTAGTGTGGACTGAAATAGTTTTTTTCTAAAACGCAGAAGCATTTTTATTAGGTATACGCCAAGCTAGTGTTTCTTCCCATACTGATAAACTTCCGGTGAACAGTTAATGTGATTTTTTTTCATTTTATACGGTTCCTTTTACAGCATTGATGTTATAATGAAATTAAAATACAATTAGTAAAATAGATTTTGGCATTCTTTTAGTTGCTCAAGCGTAAAACGAGACAAAAAGTAGTTTACTCGCACACGCCCATCAGAATCGGCAGGCTAGCAGAGAAGCTCCATTGAATATACCGGCGTAAAATAAATGTTCATGTTTTAAAGACATGGCGGGGAAAATGTAATTTTATGCAGTGCTTCTAAAAACAATCTGAGATCCACTTTATATCGCATATCACTCAGCCAGTGGAGGTCTGTGATTTTTAAAGAAAACAGACCTTAAACGCACCGATTTTGTAATGGAAATTCAGTTCACCGGAATCACTTAACCCAGGTTACTGACAAATTAAAAGTCCTTTAGCATACTTCCACATATACCCTATTCTAACAAGCGATTTTAAAATGAAAAGACGCTAGTGTAAACACAGCCTCACAGTGTGATTGGGTACCTCCTCACCATATATTCATATATTCATTTTCCTTCGGCTTAGTCCCTTTATTCATCAGGAGTCGCCACAACGGAATGAACCACCAACTAATCCAGCATATGTTTTACACAATAGATGCCCTTCCAGCTGCAAGCCAGTACTGGGAAACATCCATACACAGTCATTCACACTCATAAACTACGGTCAATTTAGTTTAATCAATTCACCTGTCCTGCATGTCTTTAGACTGTATGGAAAACCCAAGCAAACACGGGGAAAACATGCAAACTCCACACAGAAATGCCAACTCATCCAGCAGAGGCTCGAACCAGCGACCTTCTTGCTGTGAGGCAACAGTGCTAACCACTGAGCCACCATGTCGAAACCAAAAACTCATTAGTCATGATCATTTTTGGATAAATTTGTGAGCAAAAACTCATCCTTTCAAAGTTGCTTGTAAAAAAACAACAACATAAATGTCTCAACTCTTCCTGGCATAGCTACAAATATTAAAGGGTCAAAGTAGACTTGTTCATGGCAGCCAGTTAAAACCAAAGGCTGGCTTTATGCAAATTAGTTAATGCAAAAAAAAAAGCTGAAATTATGGATAAGTAGTTTTAGGCAAGAATCAGTGATTTCATTTTGGACAAAATAGCCCTGTTTATCAATATATGAAACATCGGAGGATTATTTGCACGTTCTCCCTGTGTTTGCGTGAGTTTCCTCTGGGTGCTCCGGTTTCCCCCACAAGTCCAAAGACATGCAGTACAGGCGAATTGGGTAAGCTAAATTGTCTGTAGTGTATGTGTGTGAATGAGAGTGAATAGGTGTTTTCCAGTGATGGGTTGCGGCTGGAAGGGCATCCACTGTGTAAAACATATACTGAATAAGTTGGCGGTTCATTACGCTGTGGCGACCCCAGATTAAGAAAGGGACTAAGGCGACTAACACTTTAATCCCCATTAATAATAAAAAAAAACTTAATTATTCTTCATATTTAATTTTATTTTACATAATTATGCAAACAATCTAATTTTCTGACAAATGTCACATCGTAAAGCAAGTGATTTACTGAATAAAGAATAATTTTGCATGTAAGCATTTTTAAAATGAGGATATGAAAACTGAAACCACAAAAAGAAGTATATATATATATATATGCAGATGGAGCGAGTCAAGTCTCACCATGTAAGGGTCAACTGAGAGATAAAGAGTCCGAACCAACACTTGTCCTTCCTTCAGCTCTGAGGATGTCGTGGTCTCCTCTACACGGAAATTCTCTTTAACTGGTTGACCATTGTTGCCTAATCATATGCGAAGAAAAAACATGAGTTTTAGACACTGGGCTAATGGGCTACATTTGATTGTTAAAGTTGTGTAAGCTGAACAAAACCTTTAACATTTACCTGGTCGGGAGCTCAACACAACTCTTGTTACATTTAACATTTTCTCTTTTTTATTAACGCTTTTTATATAAAAAAAATATATGTCTGTGCAGTACTTGCAAATATTTACAAAGCAACTCCCTTGCTTGCAGAAAGAGTGTTTCTTCCTGAAGTAATCACGTGAGTCCTAGGCGCGCGTCTGATTGGTTGCACGAGAGTTAAAGGGTCGCGTGTTTTTTCACCTGAGGAAAGCAGAGTTGCAAATCGGTTCTTTTGAATAGTTTGTTTCAGAGAATCGGCTCCTTTTGTTGTACTATATCAAATACAGGTAAAATGCATTTTTATATTTATATAAAGAGTTTTTATATACATATTTATATATAAATATTTATAAGAATAATTTATATTTTAAAAAATCTAATTATTAAAATACTGTATCCATTTATTCACGTGCTTATTTGAATCAATTATTTGAACTTTATCATAAACTTTACTCCAATTAGCATTTGTTTGTTTATTCAATGTACTATTTATGTATTTTAATTTAAATCCTTATGTCTAAATATTATGCTTAATTTTTATTCATTCATTCTTTTTCTTTTCAGCTTAGTCCCTTTCTTAATCTGGGGTCACCACAGCGGAATGAACCACCAACTTATCCAGCATATGTTTTACACAGCGGATGCCCTTCCAGCTGCAACCCATCACTGGGAAACACACTCATGCACTATGGACAATATTAGCATTTCACCTACAGCGCATGTCTTTGGAAACCCACACGAACATGGGGAGAACATGCAAACTCCACAAAGAAATGCCAACTGACCCAGCTGAGACTCACGTTCTTGCTGTAAGGCGAGAGAGCCACCCACTGCGCCACTGTGCTGCCCTATGCTAAATTTATTCTTTTAAATTTGTATATATATATATATATATATATATATATATATATATATATATATATATATATATATATATATATTTTTTTTTTTTTTTTTTTACTTTAAATAAAACATTTTATTATATTCTATTAGTAACATTTTAATATTTTGTTCTGCTTTACCAAGGTATTTGTTTAAATAAAATACTTTATAATTTACTTTAACATTATTTTATATCATTAATTTAAAGATTTAATAATTAGCCTAAATTAGTTTTCCTATAAAATAAACAAATAGTATAGACCCTAAATAACACTTAAACTCACACATACAACGCTACAATTAAATGCTCACAATAGAATATTAGCTTTTTCAATGCTGTAATAAAATACTAGCCGCTTATTTTTGGCTCTGCCAGTCAGAGTGGTTGAGATGACTCAAGCACTGCTAAACCTTTTTCCCACGTTTCTATAAACAAATCCAAAAGAGTTTTCTTAAAAAAAATAATAATAAAATTAAAAAAAAAAAAAAAAAATATATATATATATATATATATATATATATATATATATATATATATATATATATATATATATATATATATATATATATATTCCTTGCAGGATAGTTAATGAAGGTATATTTTCTTACACAATCTTTAAAACAGATCCTTAGCCAGCCCATTGAAAGGGTGTTTCTTTTTTCCTCAACAAGTGGACCTTTTTGCAGTTATTCACTTCATTTTCGTTGAAATGATGAGGTTCAAATACAGCATTTTAGTCACATTTTAAGCACTAATTTTTACAAGATTAAAACTAAAATGGTCTTATGTATGTGTGTTAATGAGTGTGTGTGGATGTTTCCCAGTACTGTATACTGGATAAGTACTGTATGCTGGATAAGTAGTATCAAGTAGTAGATAAGGCAGTTCATTTTGCTGTGGTTTTCCATTGGAATAATCAAAAAATATATTCTCTTAAAGCCTTTTTAATAATTTATGAAGGCATTCAGCCAAAATTGGACAAATGAGCTCTAAATGGCCAAAATCTTGTAGGGGTAATAACATAGTAACAAATCAATTACAAAACGTTCAGCATTAAACCTTGGGGGTTCATAATACAGGTTAGAAAATAATAAATAAATAAATAAATAAATAAATAAATAAATAAATAAATAAATAAATAAATAAATAAATAAATAAATAAATAAATAAATAAGGTTCAACAAAATAAAAACTTATGAATGTCCAATGATAATTCTGGCCACAACAATTTTTAAGTAATTTCAGTGAGGAGTAATAGAGTTTATGGTCGTTTTGAAAGTGTTTAAAGCATGGGGGACAGTCTTTTTACCTACAGCAGTGTATGTGATATTTAGCAAGTAGGAAAACAATATTTACAATGTCTGATATTGACTTATCTACATAAGACAAACTGCTAATTTAAAATGAGCTGAAACAACACAATTCTTGAGACAATTCTTTTTTTTTTTTACAGTGCAATTCATCAACATAAAAGACAATACAGTGGATGTTAAACACATGGATGTTTGACATTTTTAATGCCAGCCATTCTCTAGAATCACTCCAGAATTTGCATGAATGGGGCAAGTACAACATAGGTGTAGATTCACAGAAGGAACACTCTGCCTTATCAAATTTAAATCGCTTGTGCACTCAAATTTATTTATTTTTGCTCGTTCAAACTACTTATTTAAAATAAGCTGAAACAACAGAATTCTTGAGGTTTCATTGGGACAACTTAATTCTTTTATGTTCAATCCACATAAATTGGTAAATATGTTGAGTTTACTTAATCGATTTGTGTTGGGGCAACATGAATGAATTGTGTGGAACCTTGCATTTTTTACAGTGTAGAAAATAAGAAACAGGATAAATCCTGTGACTTTATATGTATCTCTTATTTAACTTACTGTATTTTTTTCTTGTTTTATCCCCCTGGCATCTTCTATGTTCCTTCTATAGTTTATAATGTTTCATTATGCTGTAATAATTTACTGTTTAATAAAAAAAGCCACATATGATATTAGGAAATTTACATAAACTAAATAAACTTCATTAATATTCATATCTGATCGTAAATCTCCCTCAGCGTTCGCTAAGTGTGTCTCCAGACTCCTGTACTAAAGATGCAAGAGAAAAATGACATCAGTTTGCAATTTGCGGCGGGTGGCGCTCTTGTTTCCAACGAGGAAGTGACGCTGCGAGCAAAAAGGCTTAAAGTTTTTCCCCCTTTTTTCTTCTTGAAAGCAACACGAAAAAGATGCAGATCGCCGGAGCCGCCTCGCAGACGCTTTAAAGGTAATGTAATGCGCATTAAGTCCTAACTAGACTCAGCCTGGATGTATTTCCACGTGTAAGACACAAACTGATGGCGAGTTTCTGCAGGACGTCGAAAGAAGCCCTCGTTCATTTCGATTGGGTGGTTCCGCACTTCTGACAGAAACAATTAGATGCGCATTTTACGGCGTTGCGAGTTGTAGTTTCGGGTAAACAAACGAATGCGCGAGCGCTGCAAAGAAATGCAAGTGTGCAGAAGCAGAAAGTCTCCATCAGTAGAACGTGTTGCAACAAAATGTCTATTAATATTGCAATCAGATGCACGCGTTTCCTTTAAATCAGTGGCGGTGTCAGCGTGAGTGCGTCCGTGTCAGTTGTGTACCTGCGTTATGATGGATCGTGTTACTGTTGTGCAACATTTGGCGGTGTTGCAACAACTGTGTCATATATACTTGTGTCAGCCTTCCCCTCAAGCCCTTGCAACGCATACTGAGTGTAGCCGTTTTCTGATTACATCTGGGACAAGATCATTTATGCACTGCACTTACAAGAGTTACAAGCATGCATGTGTTGCAGCTGCTACGTGCATTCTGTGCTTAATAATGCAGTCTGTATACATCAGGAACATGCATCTACTTCCAGTAATGTGTGGGAGTGATAGTTTACACACCCTAATAGCAATATGTGATGCATCAGATTGTTCATTGAGGCTGGTGCACTCAGCACATGCCATGCCTGGTGAATGTCTGGTGGCTTTGCACTTTATTTTAAGGCACAGCATAGAGCAAGAGAGAGAGAGTCTACAAACTGACACGGTGAGGCCTATATGGGTGTCTCCTTACTCACGGCAGCACATGCTTGATCATGTCTGTGCTGCTGGAGCTCTGCACGCACACAGAAATGTTCAGAGTTAATGGTGTTGTTGAGTAGATGTGTTTCATGAATTTTGCTACTGATTCCTTTCAGTCTGCTGACTCCAGCTCAGTCATGTTCCCTTTTTTACATTGTTCTCAATTGTATCACTTAGAACTGGAACTATTGTCTGTCATTCAGTTGGGATGTGTGAAATGGTTGGTTCACTAAAAAATGAACGTTTAAGATTTTTTGGAGGTGAACTATCCCTTTAGTACCTGCCGTTTTCCAGCTTGTGATAACTTGATCTCATATTTGTCTGTTAGTGCTACATCATGTCAGGCTTAGAAACTAGCGTCAGACCAAAACTAGACCGGCACGCCTCGAATTCACCGAATCTGTAATTTCTGCCTGAGAAATGGCTTCATGACATTATAAAAAGACATTTACAGTACAGTTATAGCTGCATAATGTTATGAGATATGTTGTATAATGACTGTGGTTATAAATATATTATGGTAGTCAACATTTGTAATGGATCAAAACAGCTTTTCAAAATTATCCCAAGACATAAATGGGTGTTGTTCGATAGTTTCAGGACAACTTTGATGAAAGATTTTGATCTTCAAATATCAAGTACAATTGTGTTATGCTGGCGGCTGAACAACATATTGTCTCAGCATCGATATCGCAATGTGTCAATTTGCAATAATCACATCGCAGGATGTGCAATGTCAAGTTGGGATTATAGTTGATCAGCATCACAGTTTAGAACTAGTGATTTGTGGAGTCATAACAAATTTGAACCCTAAAATAGAGTGAAAGATTTTCATTTTAATGTGTTTTTAAGACCCGTAGTCAAGCAAACTTAAACCAAGAGGTTATAAATGTACATATACCAAAGTTAATTGTGTTTAATTACTTATACAATGAGGACTCTACACTACACAGCGTTATTTTATCTATTATTATTATATTTCTTTACCTCAATACTGGTAGATTCCACTGAAAACCTTAAACTTTTTGTACAATTGTATATGTTTATTGTAATTTGTGCAGATACTCCTCTACAAAATCATCCCAATCAATGTAAAAATATTAATTCATTCCAAATAGTTATATGAGATCTTGTCAAATTATATTCATATTGCTATATATTGCACACAAACTAAATAGTTTTTGTCTAATACCTGCAGCCCTATTGTAAAATAAAATGCAAAATATCATATAAGTGCGATCATAGATTACGTCTTCACCACAGTTTCTGTTCATCTTTGACCCAGTACAACAGTAACTAATATATGAAATGTAAAATAAGTTTTGGGTTGCATTTAAAGTTCAAACATTTTTACATCCAATCACAGTAATGACATTAAAGTCTGCATAAATTCAATATTTATTCATTCATTCATTCATTTTCTTTTCGACTTACTCCCTTTATTAATCAGGGGTCGGCACAGCAGAATGAACCGACAACTTTTCCAGCATATGTTTTACGCAGCGGATGGTCTTCTAGCTGTAACCCATCACTGGGAAACATCCAGTGACCGTTTTGCTGTGAGGCTATAGTGCTACCCAATGCATCTCCACGCTGCCAAAAATCAATATTTATAATCTTTATTTTGCTATAGCTAAAAAAATGGTGGTCTTAAGGTGAACAATTTATCTATGCAAGTTGATCCACTGCCAAAATAAAAAGTCAGTTTGACATTTGGGTGAAACATACTAAGCTATGCCTGCCCCTCCAACCTGTTAGATCAGTGGAGAAGCACAAAGATAAGCCCTGCTCCCTACTTAATATTCTATTTCAATTGCAATTATGTCATCATACTGAATTAAGTCAACTTCTGGTTCATGCTGACTTTAATAACACTTAATTCAGATTTAAATATATCCCGAAGTTCTGATGGAGACTGATGTAGAAATAAAATTTTGAGCCTTTTTAGTGTAAGTACAAATGCACTTGTTACCTAAAAAAGACCTTAAAATACTACAACATTAGAAACCAACAGTTTGTCCCTAAACTGTGTAAATTATTGCAAAGTGTGCTGTTAAATTCTATCCCAATAGTGATCTGAGGGTAAAAGTAATAAAATGTCAACTTTAAATATTCATAAATGCGGTATTATTATTAATAACAAGTTATTAATACAAATATTCAGACAAAAATAATATTCAGAAAAAAACAATCCAGTTTCATTTCAAATATTTCTGAAAAATGTAAACATTTTTCTATATTTTAATAAAGTGGGAATAAAATTGTAAACAAATCGAAGCAACGTACATGTTAGAATGAAACAGTATGAAGTCATCATACTTGGGTAAAGTTTTTCAAAGACCAAAATAATATGTTGTTTTCCCAGTTGTTCAAATAGCACAAACTGACAAAACGAGGATCACTTTCCTCATAACTTTACTCACACTAAAGTTGTTTTTTCAATTTAATGAATTTATTTCTTATGTTGAACAAATAAAGGTATTCAGTAGGGATGTAAGGGTATCAGAATGTCACGGTACGGTATTTATTGAAGCATTTACAGGAAAAACAAAACTTATGAAAATACTCCAAAAAAGTGCCAAAAGTGTCAATGACATACAAATTAGCCATCTATCTGTAAGCTTTGAAACAGGAACTTCAATTTTAATAACAAAAAATATTAAACCATGTAAAAAAAATAAAGTTTCAATTTAGTATTGTTGAAAACTCATCACATTCAACATTTAATCATTCACTCACTCACTTAGATAGAGATGGGTTTTAAGGAAAATTATCATATAACTATAATCTGGTAAAAGCTGGTATCTCTGGGTATTTACAATGTCCCCTGCAACAGAAAAAAACCCTCTCATTTGGGACTGAGGTTTCTGGGACAGAGATATGACTTGGCCCAGGTTGACAGCAGTGGGTAACGTTGTGCATTGTCTTTCCCCCACTTGAGAGGACAAACCATGAGTGAGAAAGAGGTCTCTTTGCGGTACAAGTCAATGTCTGCATCAATCTGAACAGTGAGCTGTGTTTCTGCAGTCCCCATGACTGTTATTAGTCGTATTCCCCAACTTGCAGGCACGTGCACACATAGGGCTCAACCTGTGCAGTGCACATGCCTTTTTTAGACTTGGATAGAAAATACCCTTTCAAAATGATCAAAAGTGCCCCCGCGACACGACACACCCTCCGTCCCGCCCTTCAGTAGGCGCGCGACAACACCGCTCTTGAGTGTGCGCGCTCAACCCCCCCTCCCCGCTTTACAGTACGCGCGCGACAACACAGCTGATCAGAACGCGCGCGACAACACAGCTGATCAGAACGCGCGCGACAACACAGCTGATCAGAACGCGCGCGACAACACAGCTGATCAGAACGCGCGCGACAACACAGCTGATCAGAACGCGCGCGACAACACAGCTGATCAGAACGCGCGCGACAACACAGCTGATCAGAACGCGCGCGACAACACAGCTGATCAGAATGCGCTATTCAGTACGCGTGTGGCGACAACACCCGCTTTAAGTTCGATCATTTCCAGCTCTTTTTCATCCCCGCTTCTAGCAGCACACTCCATTTCCGCATTACTGGATCTGTAGCGACAACAGACCGCAAAGGATGATGGCCACGCCTGGGCTGATGGGAATTGTAGTTTCCGCTACCTCCCGTTCGCTTCATTCGCCTGAGCAAATTTTCTCATAAGACCTATAGTTTTACCGAGTCATGCGACTACGGTAATATCGAAAAAAATTAATATTGCGGTATGACGGTATTTACAATACCGTTACATCCCTTGTTATTCAGACATCTATAATAGGGACAAAAAGCTATGCAAGTCAATGACTGTTGCTTCATTCCAACATTCTTCAGTGCATCTTCCTTCGTGTAGTGCAAATTCCTTCGTGTTTAACATAAGAAAGAAATAAGGAGGATGAGTAAATAACTGATGACTGAATTTTCATTTTTGGGTCGACTATCCCTTTAAGATGCTTTTGTTAATCTGATAACAAGTGGACAAATCTAAAAACATGTTTGAATGGGGTCTGAAACATGTTGAGCCTGTTCACTTTCAACCACTTCCAGATTGCTTTCATAGGTTGAACCCTCCTCATGTGGTGGACTGTGTTTAAACAGCGCCAAAGACCACCTACTCTTTGCCTACTGACCTAATTCAACCTTACGGGATGGGTTGCTGAAGCGTGCATGCTGAAGCCAGATGGGATTTAAACTTTGCCGTCTAAAATCATAAGCTAAGTTTGAAGGCAACAAAACAAAAGCATTATGTCCCATACTGAATCTGACACCGACCTCTCTCCTTTAATGTTCATATGCAAATTGTGTGAGCTCTTATTTGCAATATTAGTAAAATAATAAATAAAAGAAACCCATGTATTCCCTCAATATTCGGAAGGTGGTCAAAAGTGCATAAAAGAAAGACATTAAAACCACAAGTGTAAGCAGGAATGTGTCTCCTCATCTGCTAGTTATTCCATCGACCAAAATGCATCTTAATACCAGGTGTCAATGAGGCTTAAAAAAACAGGAGCTGGATTTAGGATGTTACTAACTGTGGAAACCCCCTGTAAAAGGGGTCCTCCCAGGCAAACACCTCTAAAGAAAATAAATTAAACTTTGTACAAAATGGGACAATCTTTGTATCCTATATAAGTAGAGTGAATAATGTTATAATGTATAATCCTTCCTGCTGTCACAAACGTGATATAAGTGTTTTTTTGGTAATGTAGATAGAAGGCTGCATATACATCCATGCCAAAAGGCCAATGGAAAGAATTTGACCAGGACACCGGGGTTACACCCCTACTCTTTATGAGAAGTGTCATAGGATTTTTAATGACCACAGAGAGTCAGGACTTTGGTTTAACGTCTCATCCGAAAGACGGCGCTCACTGACAGTTAGGGGTGTAACAATACACTCAGCTCACGATACGATGTGTATCACGATATAATGTTCACGATTCGATATGTATCACGATATTTGGAATAAAAATTAAAAATTAAACTGAAATGCAAATTTTACCAAGTAAACTATTTTTTATGTATTTCTTTTGTTTCAACTTGTTAAACTGAACCTTCTTCAAGAAAATAAATTAAACAGGCCTGTCTCTGGAAAATAAAACAATTTAAAAACTTCTTAAAAATATTATTGAAATGACAGACAAAATTAAGGAACAATTTAAGTAAAGGTGCAAACAAAAAAAAAGCTTTCTATTCAATTGAATTTAACAGTAAGAGCTTAAGGCTTTGCTTGGTCACCTGCGTTTTTTGTGTGTGCAAAAAAATTCACATTTCCAGGTATTTAATTCATATTTAATTAAATTAATTTAGAGATATCTCTAATTACAATTGTGACTAGTCAAAACTCATTTAGAGATATCTGCAAATATTTTTCAATGGAAGTCAATGGAGGAATATGACTAGTCATAATATATTTGCAGATATCTCCAATCTGATTTCATACTAGTACAATTGTAATTGCAGATATCTCTAATTGTCATTCTGACTAGTCGAATTATAGTTATGACTAGTCAAAATATAATTAGAGATATCTCAAAATATATTTATGGATAGTCAAAACAAAGGTTTAAATGCTAAAACGGCTTGCCATACGCGCGCGTCTATCAGTCCGCCCTCTGTAGTAACAGCTTCGTCATGTGTGATTTTGCGGCGGTAACATTATATGAAGACAGAATGATATTTTAGGGTGAATTGTACCTTATAAACACAGTATGTGACTCTTTCAACACCATTAGTAGGTATCCCTGTCGCTGTGCAAAGTATGTAAATCACTGTGAAGACTTTAAAACTTAGGATGTTTGACCCAGTATGCGTGTCAAAAAGCGGACGAGTCTAAAGCAATGACTGTACAACCGAAATGTTGCCAGACGTCTGATTTTGAGAGGATGGGCCATCCTCTATTTCAGCTCCACTCATCTTGGTCTGCTAACATTACTGCTGCTGCAATCTGAACTCACGTGCGACTGCAGGTGGAACGTAGCTCACGTGCAAACAGCTCAACTAATAAGAGAAAACGGACGTCGTATCGTAATGAAATCGTCATAACGCCACAATGCATATTGTGACATTTTTGCATCGCAATAAATCGTACAATGATAAATCGTTACACCCCTACTGACAGTATAGTGTCCCCTTCACTTTACTGGGGCATTAGGACTTAAATAGATTGCAGGTTGAGCGCCCCCTGCTGGCCTTACTAACACCACTTCCAACAGCAATCTAGTTTTTTCCATGTGGTCTCCCATCCAGGTACCGACCATGCTCAGCACTGTTTAGCTTCAGTAAGTAACCGGTCTTAGGCTGCATGGTGATATGGCTGTAATAAAGTGTCATTTGAAATAACTATGGCCAATTATTCGAATCCCATGGAGCCACAACAATGACGTAAGTCACGTGGCATAACCCACCGAGCTGTAATGTTTGAATCTTTGATGTGACACCCTCATCCATACGGAGTAACGCTATGGAACGAAACGAGAAAGAGAGATGGAGAAAGCAGGCAGCAGCGTCATTGTCACAAAATATTAAACATAGGTTTAAACTGGGTAAAGCTAACGTTACTTACTTCCTAACAGATGAAAATCTGTTGCTAGTACCATGAGGTTCTAGACTAACTGGCTGAATTAACCAGGATATCCTGTATATTGGGCATTATTGATTTGTCCCGAGACCTCCCATTCCCAAAAGGTGCTAATCCCGTCACATCTGTGTGTTTTAAGGTTGTTTACACTAGTCACTTTATTCGTTTTATACTGATCAGATATAAATCTGATCAATCTGACAACTTCAGAAGGTGGTCTGGGATGAAACTGGACGGGTCTAATTATTTGTTTTTAGACAAAATTAACTTAAATAAAATAAATTATGACCTGGAGAAAATCTGACCTGCGCCTGTTTAGAGGAACACCTGTATGTGCGCTTTTACTGCCAAACACATGTAAAGTGTAATGAATATATAAATACGTATTCACTATAGGCATAAAACACAAATAGCCTAAAGTAAGTCTGTTTGAATGTCTATTTGAATATAAAGCACCTATTAAATATTTAAGCATGTGGTGCTGTGATGAACAACCACTAGTACAATCTGAATATATTTAAAAAGCACTCTAAAAGCTCAAATAATTGTTATCAATATTGTGCATATTGATAATCACATTATATTGCATTATTGTACTTCGCCATTTGTCTACCTCAAGGGGAAGTCCTCTTAAAAAAGAAAACAAAACAAAACTATAAAACATGTAGTGTGTGTTTGGACTGAACAATTTGCACATGATCTTAGTAAGCAACATTTTTGTCATCATTCATCTGTCATCATTTTTGTCACTGCAAAAAGCATGCACATGATTCCAGACGACAAGCACAAAATATTTCATAAAACGTGACCAGAATTATGTATTTAAACTTCTTAATCAAATACAAAATGTGGGGAAAAATGCCCCCCCCCCCCACTAGGCTGGCACTAGGCAAGTCGTGAGGATTTCAGCTCATTTTCTATTTTCTTATTGGTTAAACTGTTTTGTGTATTGCAACACAACTCATGTAACAAAACTCCCAAGACTCCCCAATCCAAACAACCATACCATTTTAATACATTTTGCACCAAGTGGGACAATCTACATTATATACAGTATAACATTATATACATGTATAACTTTATAACAAGTATATTATAACATTATTCACTGTACTTATATGGGATTCATCTTTCATATATTTTTTTGCTTCTGTCATCGTGATGATTTCAGCTCGTTTTCTATTGGTTAAACTGTAAGTATTGCAACACACACCGTGTTACAAAACTCCCAAGACTCCCCTATCCTAACAACCATACCTTTTCTTAAAATTAAAAGTGTCCCACATGCGGGTTGTGTGGTAGTTTCGACTATAGCAAGTATGATTTGCTTATTGACCGCATAAGTTAACCTATCATAGCTCATTGGCTCGATTCAGCCACGGATGGAGATGTTTGGTACAAGAACGTTTTCCAGTGACGGAATTTCCCGCATGGCCCGTGCTTTTGCTGTAACTTACAGCGCCCCGCATGGAGGGGGAAAAGCCATATATGGTAGCGGAAGTGGGTGTGGCCTACAGGACAGTAGGGGATCACAAGACTTCAGCAGAAAGAGAATGTGTTGTTTCATACTCCACGTACGAGTCAACTAGGCTGTTTTGAGCGTTTTCGATCCGCATGTGCGTGCAGTAGCTGTGAAAATCGCGTGCAATTGTTTTGAAAAAACGCCATTTTGTCTTAGAAGCCCTCCATTTCCATTTGTCGCTGGTTTCATTTGCACAAGGATCTACCTCTTGACTTGAATATCACTGGAGTGAGGTCAGCATTGCATGACTCAATCGTGGATAAGCATGCAGTCATTTCTCTGCTGTTGCATCGGACCTTGCAGTTGTTCTTAGAGCGACCTGAAAACATAAGATCAGACACGGTAAGAAGAATTATTGTTTTAAATGGCTTATGTAATGTTTGGTACAGTTTAACGAATCTAAACTATCTGCTATGGGCAAGTTGTTAATCGCACCCTAACGAGGGCTACGTGTTGTTGCTCCCTTGTTTCACTGAAGCAAGAAGTAACTTGCGCACGAATTACCTTTACCAGAGTTGACAACTAGAAACAGACAGGAGGGGGCTTGTCATTTGCCTCCTTTTATTATTTTGCTGCTCAAGCATGCTTCATAGGGTGTATTGTTGTCCACTTTGTTGCAGTGTGACACGGAATTAGTGACTGGATAATCCCTTTTCTGCAACAAAGGGCTTCTGGTAAATAGCGCTGAGCTGGCTTCACCAGGAAGGGGGTCCAGGAAGGGCACCCGTGTAGTGTGCAAACACTCGGTCTGTGTCTCAAAACCAATTGAACTGTTTACATAGACAGCTTTTGAGGGCGCTTTTCAGGCGCGCGTCCTCTGCGTCGCGTTTATAAAACGGCGCGTTCAAGTTAAAGGGGTAGTACTTGCAAAAAATGAGAGCTGTCATGCTCTCTCATGTGTGATTTCAACGTCGTATAAATAGCTTTTTGTCTTTAAGTTGAACAAAAAATGTTATCCAGAATGACAGCCTCACTTTCAGCTCGTCTTTTTTTCCAACAAAATGAAAGTGAATGAAGGCTGTCATACACGTCTCATTTCCCACAGAAATCACTAACATACAGGTTTGAAACACATTTCTGGACTATTCATTCATTTAAAAAGTACACAAACTTTTAAAATCTGCCTCGAGACTCGTCCTGCCTCTAAGTACGCCCCCTAAATTACTCCCTAGTAAGTCAGCTCACTTGTGTTTATGGCACATCCACTCTCTCTCTCTCTCTGAGGGGAATTCTAGCTCATGCCTCAGCACATGAGTCTCTTCTGCATTTGTTCGCGGTTTAAATTAAGAACTAGGTACGATTAGGTAACCTTACTTGACGTACAAGCTTATTAAACGCGTTCTCTTGTCAACTGTTTAAACCGTGGCTTGTGTAACGTTAACCCGTGCGTCGCTGTCTGTATTGTTTTGCTAATGCATGGATATGCATGTGTGTTCATTGCACGCAGTGGAGTTGTGTAATAATTGAAACGTGTTAGATCAAACTGACCTACAATATGGTGTTAACTGGACGCTGGTTTGGTTGATGCAATTTGTTGTTTACATCCTTCTCCTGTGTTAGGGGTGTTTCTCATTGCATTGCGCCACCCCTGAAAATACTGCAGCTTTAATGGCAGCTTGAAGTACGCAGCATTTATACATACTGTTTGTTTGTTCAACTTTATGGTATGGCTTCTACTAAAATATTTAGCTAGAAGGAAATATGCAGGAATATTACTTTTTTAATATTGCTCTGTAGTATTTTAAGTATAGTTACATCAGTAATGTGAAGTTGGACAATGATCATTTCCATTTCTGAAAAACTAATTTGAAAACATATTCTAGACGTTTGAGATCTTTTTGTTATTTTATTAAAGTTTCTCGTGCAAAAGTATAGTGAAATTCTCAGTTTCTTTGGATGTACTGCGTTTATTAAATGTGGGCTTTAGTAAAATGTCACTAAAATGTTTTATCTATGAAGGGCTAAAACATTTTCAAACAACTGCATCAATAATACATTACAGGAAATTAACCAGAAAATAAATGAAAGACGCTTTGCAAATTATAATTTTGAGATCAGGCATGAACAAACTGTCTATATCTGATGTCGAATGGGATATTCTAGGTTAACTCATTTGTATTTACTGAATACCAAAGCATCACCTAAATGTAAACTGAGGTCAAGTTGGTTTTATATTCACATATTCATTGGACTTATGAGATGCTTCCCATGGTGTTTCCCATGATACTTTAAATATCTGGTCTGAAATCAGATGTAAATATGACTTCGAAACAATATTAGCACCATTTAATTGACTGGGAGCATTGTTGTACTTTGATAGTCAATAGCTGCTAACATGTTTTGCCTATTTAGAAATTGCAAATACTTTTCTGAAATTATAATATTAAGGAGAAAGTCCGAAAGTGTGAATCTAAAACCAACATTACCACAATTAAATGTAATTACTGCCAGGCTGCTCTTACCATCAAACATATTTTGTTGGAATGTAGAAGTTTGAATACCAGTAGACAAAATTATTATAAGGTGAGTACTTTGGACATTTTTAAAAAGGTACCACCATGAAGAATCTTAAATTATTTATCAAAAAGTGAACTGAAAAATCATATGTAACTTTGAATATATTTTTATCATGTAATATTTTTATGTATATCTATTTTGTCATGAGATGTGGCAATAAATAAAGAAATAACATTTCCAAATTTCAAACTAAAATTGTCATTTAAAACTTTTGTTGTAAAAAAATTACATTAAGTCAGCATAACAAATTATTCACTTGCATTTGCTGGGCTCTAGATTAACAGGTTGCACTAGTATGCCCAAAATCTTCTCTTAGGTGCACCAGAACAAAAGTTAGATGCACCCAAATTTTTGAACTCATCACATTCAACACCACGGTTATTAATGCCATACATATTGGCAATATTGACTTGTAAATCATTAATTAACAATCTGGTCAACATCTCTGATTGGTTTAAACTAGGGATGCTCATACTGACAGTTTAACTCAGGGGTAGAGCTGTGCGACTTGTGGAAAATATATAGTTGCAATTTTTTAACGGAGCTTGCGATTTAATTTGCTATTTAATTTTGTAGTCAAGTTTCAGCTCAATATTCTGAATTTTAGCTTCTTACTGCTAAAATACTGTGCGTGTTGGTTGAAAAAAAGGAACTGAAAAGATATTAAATTACTCCAACTTCTATTTTTTTATTTGTTTATAAATATTCAGAAATTCAACACAAATTTTACTCTAGAGCAAAAAGTAGTGAGTTATGGCGTTAGTTATGTCCTGGTGCCTTCGTGAAGTGTTTTCATACGGGTTAACAGTTGCAAAGAACTTTGAAATTGCACTTTGCTGTTGCTAGCTACTAAATTGAGTGTCACTAGCAATACTTTTTGTAGACTTTTTAGCAAGACACTCCTCATATAGCAACCTGTGGTGCTTTTTTAGGTGCTGGTTGTTGTATTTCCTCATGCTGTGGCAACAATTCTGCGACAGCTCTTACAAATGACCTGTTTTTGTTCGGTGACTGACTTTGAAACCAAAATATTCCCATATTACAGACATGCTATTTTTATTATATTAGTTTGTCTTGTACTGCTTCTGAAGTGGCAGACGGCATCATCCCATTTGTCCGCGTTTTCTGGTTTGTTTGTTTTATTGTGGGCTTTCCGCCTAGTTCAGTCGCGCAATTCTTATTGAGCAGAACAAAAGTGTGCTCACTCAATTGAATAGTAAGACTCGCACACAGAAGGCAGTCACACATTTGCTCTGGGTGGGTGAAATTATATAATACATTTACATCACAGCCTCTTGCAACTAGCTAAATGAAACGTTTCAAATCGCGATTGCGATTTAATTTCATATAATCGCACAGCCCAACTCCGTTGTCACCAAACTTTTTTAGCCTAAGATCCCTAACTTCTTGCTGAAACGCAAGATTTACCCACTTAAAAAAATGACAGAAAAATAAAGCAACATTTTTCATTTGCTTTTTCAGCTTATGGCCTGAAATGTAAAAAGTACTTGTTCAACATGCTTTACATTTTTCAATTAATGCAACCAAAAATATCTGAGACAAAGTTTGGTAAAATGATTTTCAATGATCTTTTGCAGGTACTTTGGAAATCATTATTCCACAAAATATTTAATAATACAAATGAAAACAACAACTAAAATGATAATCTTTATTTTAATTAGGAAAACATCAGTTGTCCACAGAATGAAACAAAAATGTAATTTTAAATCTAGAAAAACTGAAAACATTTAAGCGGCACCTTATTCATAGCTGTTTATAATGGTAATAACCATAAGTACGTGGAAGGCGTACAACATTTAGATTTTATAGCTATATTATACAATTTTTACTTTTATAAGCTCAGAGAATAATTTTATTTGACTGAAAAAAACATTATTTACTGAATATAGCTCAAAATAAATCTGATAAATCACTAGTGAGTGTTCTTGTCTGATTAGTGTAGTTTATAATTTGCATGCAGTCTTGAATGTCATTTTACAAATGTGCACACAAACATTAACTAGTATACAGACATCTCAGGTCATTAATTTCATTATTCATTTGGTTTGCACTTAATTGCACACAAACCCTTTGTGATGTATGAAATGTATAAGAGGTTAAATAGGACACTTTGATTTTTGAAGACAATATTTGGATGATAATGTCAACTCTGGGGTGGAATCCCCTTAACACATTTTCATTGTGAAACTGAGCTAACTATATGTTCACACTTTCTGTGGGATTGTGTTTGCAACTGTACATCGTCTCTACTCCTCATACTTTCGCCGTTGCTGTCTCTGCACACAGTCTAAAACAATAGCTTGTGGTACCATGCACATTTTCCTCTACTCACTGTTAGCGTTCTCACATGTATGTCATTTTGGTTTGCTGGTTGCTAAGATTACGCTGTCACTTTCTGTGCATGCTCAACAAACTACCCATCATCACATGCACTAAGCTGCTAGAGGCATAGTTCTCCAACCCTTAACAACCCACCTTTCTCTTTTAAATCCTTTTCTCTAGGGCCCTATTCATGAATTTGCTAAAACTGCCATTTAAATGAACCCCCCACTAAGCATAAAGTTCAGACTCTGAAAGCTAACCATAATATTTGTGACCACTTTCTTCTCAGGTTGTCTCTGATGAATGAGCAACAAGTTTCCCACCAACTTATCCGTACTTGCCATCCAAGGAGTTGAAGATTTGGCAGAGAAGAAAGCAAAAACAAAAGCAAATGGACATGTTTGAGCTACACCATACTGAAACTGAAATTTCTGCACAAGATGTGCTGCAGTTTTGTATTTTAAAGTGTACCTGCATTGATACCATGTTAAGTAGGTTTGGATGACCATTAACTGTCACAAAATCGGTCGAGGGTTCTTTAAGGACGATACTCTAAGACTTTTTATTAAACCAGAGAACACCTTGGTGTGGTTTGGGGAATTGAACTCTTGTCTCCTCAGCTGCCCACTCCACCACTCCCCAGATCTAGATTCATGAAAGTCATGAGTTTGCAACCTCAACCGAAACCAAACGCAAAGAGAACAGGCAAACGTATCACTTTCTTTAACGATCAGGGTGTGGCAATGAAAGAAGCCTCTCAGCATACGGGGCCCTACTATGGCGTCGGGGTCCCACCTTCAGGGCCAGGCCATAATGACAGCGGAGGTGTGGAAAGCTTCAATCCAGAAGCATCACGCATGTACCATAATTCAGTTATTTTCAGTCCAGAGAAGGGTGATCAAAGCCGTGGGCATTATCAACAGACTATGCCCATGAAGTGGACACATCAAGACCCATCTCTGCAGCCCCAACCAAGACCAAACAGTTGGTCACAGGGTACGACCACTTGGCAACAGAACTTTGGTCCTTACCTGACACCTCAGGCTGCTTTTGCAAAACAAATGCACGAGGGTATTTCAGTTCAACAACAGCAGCAGCAATCTGAGCCATCAGCTATTAGGACAACCGAAAAGCAGGCTAACATGACTGGAGAGACCTACAGGGATGCAACTAAACCTGTCCGGGGCATGGGGGAATGGGATCAGCAGCAAGCCTTTCAGCAGACACAAAAGCCTGGAATGTTAAATCCACAGCAGCACGGACAGTCCACCACTGGGAATTCTGTGCTGCAACCCTTTCAGTTAGCTTTTGGACAGCCCAAGCAGAACCTAGTAGCAGGTTACTATCAGGTAGTCCAGGGCAGTCGGACCTTACCAAATTTGAACTATAGTTCACAGACAAATTCTCAACATCAACTTCAGCAACTACAGCAACAGGAGCAACAAAAGTTAATGCTCCAACAGCGACAGCAACAGATAGAGCAGCAGATACGACAACAGCAGCAGCAGCAACAACAGGTACTTCAGCGTCAAAAACAGCAGCAACAAATACCACAGTCACTGGAGCAAGCACATCAATTAAAACAGACTCCACAACAGCATATGCAACAGATTCAGGCACAACTGGTGCAGCAGCAACAAAAATCTGAGCAATCTCATCAGAACCAACATGCATTGGGAGTTTACTCTGATGGCCAGCAGCCACATGCTCCTTCGCTTAATCAGCATCACCCCTCGTTATCAGGACAATCCCAGGAGACTACAGATCCTTCATCAACCCAGGCACAGGACTCGGTTCCCCAGCCTCCTGCAGCTGTTTCACAGCAAACCATCGAAACACAACAGCCTGGGCCACGGAGATCCCGTCGGCTTTCAAAAGAGGGTGGAGGACCTGCCTCAGACAACCCATTTGTTATGCCGTCTGATCTTCATGCTCAAGGTTCTCAGAACGGGGCTTCTGAGACCTCTATGGTGCAAGACATTCGGGCTGCTCCAACTGGTGTAATCCAGAGCACTCGGCGGAAGAGGAGAGTGTCACAAGAGGCCAACCTAGAAACCCTGGCTCAGAAGGCTTCAGAAAGAGAATCTCTTCCCTCACGTAATGTCAAGGTAACTGACGTTTCTTATTATAGAAACAAGCATTGACGTTATTTAATGTTCGTTCATTGCTTAATAGTGAGAATGAAAAGTTGGTGTCGGTCGTAAGACAATGATTACCATTAGGCAAGTGAAGTTGACATGATGATAAAGTAGCACAGCAAGGATGCACTACTTCTTTTAAATATCTACAGGTTTTGCAGGTTTCTCAGTTAATGGGGAGTGTAAAGTTAGAAGAAGACAGACAGGCACTGACTGTCACCACTACGTCACATGATATCTTGAGCCAAACAAAGGTTTTTCCACACATCTGCAACCACTATCTCCTTACTGATTTCTCATACAAATACCAGCAAGTGCACCCCACCCTCAGTTCACAGATTCTCTTGAGGGCACATGAACACTGGTGCACATTTCCTTTTGTTGAACTCCACAATCATAGCTTAACTTATTTTAAGTAGTGTTATCACTTGTTCTGGAATGGAAGATTAGATTGAGATTTTATCTTTTTGTGGTAGATCTTGAATCCGTGGGCTAGTCTTAATGACTTGCTTTGTTCATTTATTTTTTTTTCATTGCACAAGGAAAATTAGCACAATTAGCAATCTAGTTTGATGCAGTGTCTGTAGGCCATTCCGTGTAATGTATTCTGCTTTTCTTCTTGTTGCGTAAACTTCCTATAAAAAGGACAGCAGCACTCCCTTAAGACTTCCAACCGATGATAACAATGAAAGGGTGTGTATATATACTGTGATCTATAGGCTAGATAGTGTAGAGAACACACAGCATAGTTCAGTAAGGTGAATACAGTTCTAGCTTATTGAAAATAGAGGATACATAAGACATTAAGGTTTTTTTTTTTGGTCGTCTGTTGATGATTAGTGTAAGTTCATGCCGGTAAACCTACCCTACGCCAAACACAGGCTGACAAACAGCCATAGCTCAAGGGTGAGTGAGCTGCAAGGGCTTGATGTACTAAGTTGAATACCTCAGTGGTGCCAGCAAGGCCGGAGTTCAGATAAGACAGGCCACATCCTCAGGGATTTCTAGACTTTCATGCAGCTTCCAGTTAGACGCACTGTAGTAATGACGTAGATTTGATTGCGTTTTTTCCACAACATATCAATAAAGTTTTAAACATGTCAGCCCTTTTCTTTGCTCTAATCTTTAGCAATAAGGAGTGTAAAAAGGAATTGCTCTCACATTAAGGGAAATGAGGGTTTAGTGCTTCTCCCTGAACACTGTTATTCTGACTAGAACTTTGCGTTAAAAAGGTGGTTTTGAAATGTACAGCCATTGTGAAATCACTAAGACTGACACTTTTGTATGGTCTTTGTAAGTTCCTGTTTTGTGGAGAAGTATGGATGCAGTTCAGTAAATCTAACATAATAGGAACCCCTTCTCCAATCATTAACATACCCACTGCAGAGTCTGGTTATATAGAAACAGCTCTTGTCCAGTGGGGGAATATCATTATGTGAGATGGATCTATATATCCACATGCAGCCTGTCTCTCGTCTGCAGGGCAAGTTGTCTCATCTTGTAGCAGAAATGAGGTCACAGTTAATTCATTAAGTTGTTTTTGCAAATAGCCCTGAACTAACCTCATTTCCTGTAATAATATATGTTATCAGCTTTTATTTTAATTCTGATTTCTCATGTATATCCTTTGTACATACTGAGGAGGGATGCCCTCTGCTGAGATTTAGGTCTTTTAACCATTAATTTAACTCATCATGTTGTTTTGCCAGCAAGAGCCACACAGGCCTTGGAGTCCGCCTGTTGTCCCGACAGGTCCTGGTCGAGGGGCAGCTGAGGTGGATCAGGTGAGTGCCAAGCGGCCCAGAGACGACAGCCTCATGCCATTGGTCATTCCAGTCTCTGTACCAGTGAGGCAGACTGACTCCTCGTCCCCGGATCATGAGCAGGCTTCCCTCTCGGTTAGCTGGCCTTTGCGGGCTCCTGACATGAGCTGCTCCAATTACCAGCCCTCTGTGATTGTTACACGACGGCGCTCGCTGAGGAACTCCCCATCTGAGAGCACGGGCCAGGTGAGTTTACTGACTGATCTCACATCAAAACATCTACCTTTCTATTCTCATGATATCTTTCTCTTTTTGCCAATTTATCTACTCCATCCCCCAGCGTTAAGCCATGGATTAAAATTCCCCAATAATCCGCAAATTTCTAACGACCCCCCCATCCCCCCTTCACCCTCTGTTCGTTCACTGTACCCTAATCCCACCCTCCCCCAAACCATTTTTCAGATATTACAAGACTCAACAAGATCATTTGCATGTGGTCTGTGACTTTTATAACGGTTTATGCAGAGATGCACAGTATATCGTTTTCCTTGTTATTTTTGTTATCGGTAATGTTAAATTAATGATAATGTTGGTCATTGTGATTTTGATGGGTCTCATGAAGTGGATGCACACGTTTTTACTAAATGAAAGAAAAGGGAATTTTGCAAAAAGAAAAATCTTTGCTGTTTTGTTGCTTTTCTACAGTTAAAGAGTAAACATTATCAGTTAGTTTTATCTCTACACTCCAATGCTCAAGAGTAAGATCGCTTGTATGTTTAGCTGAGTCATGTAAATTGGCTTTTATGACATGATTTTAATGAAAACGCATTATGAACACCAGTGTTGGGTAAGTTACTTGAGGAATGTAGTGAGCTAAGCTATTAGCAACTCTAATTAAAATGTAGCTTAACAACACTAAAAGCTACCCTCTGGGAAATAAGCAGGCTAAGCTAAAAGCTACTTAGCAAAAGTAGTTTAGCTACATCTAAGCTATTTTTGCAATTTCATTTTTGAATCGAAGCAACTTAAATCCAAATCAATCTTATCTTAGTGATCAATAAAGCAGTCAGTAAAACATATGAGGCAAAATTGTTCAGTTAAATTATTTACTGAAAATAATATGCTCTACCAAACAGAAACAAATGATAGTATATAACAGCGAAAACAAAATATCCAATAAAACCAGGTGTTACACATTTAAAATACTATAGTAATGTATAGTAAAGGGAAATATTTAGGAATAGCATTATATTGTATATGTATTTACAACTCTTTATTAATGAATTACACTACATAATGTAGTATCATAAACTTGCTGGACTTGCTGTAAATTACTAAAGTACTTTTTGAGCACAGCATCGAATTAACGTTTCTGCGTCTTAACATGTACTTCTCCAGGTATGGTCAGGAGGAATCCTGCTTAATAAATAGCTTCTCTCCCTCAGTCATCGTTCCATCAAGCAAATTTCTAATGTTAGCGATGTTACCAACCAGGATAATTTTTTTGTCGACCACCGAGAAAAAAAAAAAAGAAATTGTCATTCTCGCCAGCATCTGGATTTATTTTCATTGGCTAGACACCATCCTCACAGCTCTGTGAATGTCAGTGTCGTCACTTATCGATCCATGATCAGGAGTTTTAGCTTGTGTGGACGCTACTGCGCAAATTGACTAGCTTCACTACCGAAAAGCTATTTGATTTATAAAGTAGCGACGCTTCTGCCACACTACTGACAAATGTAGTTAAGCTAGCTGCTGCAAGGCACTGATAAACACTATCACTGTTTTTTGCTTAGACCACATTTGACATTGTCAGAATCGATGCAGAATCAAATTTGCAAATGATTTTTCACCACAGGTCTAGCCTTCAAATATAAAGAGTTATCACTTATTGGTATCAGCCAAAATGTCCATATCTTTAGCTTGCGATCTATGCAGTTTTCTAACATCTAATTTCTTCTGCAGAATGGCGGAGCAGAGAGCGGGAGTGAAGCTGACAGCAAATCAGCCAAAGCCAAACGACGTCCTCGTCCAGAACCGCTCTTTATCCCCCCACCCAAACTTGGCACTTTCATCGCCCCACCGGCCTACTCCAGCATCACACCCTTCCAGAGTCACCTACGATCTCCTGTCCGATTGGTGGACAACCCCCTCAACATGCCGCCTTACACTCCTCCACCCATCCTCAGCCCGGTTCGAGAGGGTTCGGGTCTTTACTTCTCCACGTTCTTGTCGGCTGCGGCTGCTGCAGCTGCTGCTGCTAATAATCAGGTGCTGCCCCCGCCTGCCACTCCCAAATCAGCCACCCGCAGCCTCCTGCGCTCAAGTGAGTTCCCTTGACTTTATCTCTAATAAAGCTCATTAAATATCACTTTGATTAGAGTAATCAGCATTTACAACTAATTGAACTGAAATTTGTGATGAAATGCAACCTAAATAAACAGGCAGTCTAGATGCAGATCATATAGCCAGCTATATAGTCTTAACTGTAATACAAACTTACAAGAAACTGAAGAGCTTTCTAAATAGTCACTCATTTATGTCAGACAAATAGAGATTTCCAAGAAAATGGTTTGAATATCCTAATAGAGGGTCACAGACTGTGAATACAGCTATTTATTTACTTGCATTCAAAACCTAGATTACTAGAATACTAGATTTTTGTATGGTACATGTGATATGATTTGATATGATGTAACATTTATAACACTAGTTATGTATCATAATTCTAGTGATGCAGTGTGATTGTGTTATATAACAGATTTTAAAAATTATTTTCCCAATATTGTGGCAAAAAAGTAGCAATATTATATTTATTGTAGTTTCTGTTTACAGATATAGAGGTATACATAATTATAACAACTTCCCCTTTTTAAGGAAAGGCCAGATATGAGAAAAATGTCAATTTTGTACCTAATTTTCATGGTAGCTTATGTTGCTAAGCTAAAGATTATTGTCTAAGACTTCCCCAAAGATCCATTATAACAAATATTGAGTATAATAATGGGTACAAAAATATTGGCTATAATTTTCTTTTAATCCAAATTTAAATATATAGATTTTCAAAAATGTTGTCTATAAAATAAGGTACCCCAAAAATTGTGCGCTTAAAACGAACTCTGTCACAGCTTTAAAATCCTGTATAAATAGGCTTCTCAGTAGACTTGGTACACCTAAGATGGTTTATATTTTCCAGCAAGCCAGGTTATATGTAATTAGTCATAATCATGCTGCATATCTTGTATGGGAGGACATATATATACTGTAATAAGAAACACTGTTTACTTTGAGTCTAAGTACAGTCCTTTTGTTTGTATTCATTCAGACAGCAGCGATATTACCCCTCCAGTTCTCTCAGCTATAAGTGAAGCTACACCTGTCAGCATTGAGCCGTAAGTACACAAGCTCTTCAAATAACACCCCCACGCACATTACGCTTCACAAGTTGCTTTAATTAGTTTACGCTTCTTGCCAAATGATAACTTTTTTTACGTGATTAACCTTCACTTTTATAATTCTACTACATTCATAGTAGATCCAATTCATTAAGTTGACTGAATGTAAGTGACTGGAATGGCTGACAGTAAATGTAGTCTCTCAGACTGTTTTCTATACAGAGCTGCAACTTTACCCAGCATAAATGTTTTCTGTGTGTGAAAGCACAACACAAGCCTGCTGTTGCATTCATGCGTACTCTTCTCTTACACTCTGCTAATGCATGTAGTGTTATGTTGGCCTTACTTTATTGTAAATGGTAAACCACACTCTGCAGATGCTAAATTCATACTCATTTTGGTATGCTAGCACTGATGAAATGGTATTTCATGTGTAAGTTAGTGAGTGTGTTAAAGGCAAAGGACATCTCAATAGGTTTCTTGGATGGTGCATGGGAAATTTCAGCTCTTTTTAAGGACAGAATAGGTGGGGGGATGGTGGTAGAGCAGAGGGAATTATGGGATGTCATCTCTGGCTGGTACCAGCTGGTTTATCTAATGGTCAGAACAGTGTTCGGTTGAAATTCTTCTTTTTCCCTCTTTTCTGCACACACACACACGCTGTGAATCTCTGTGAATGGCTGCAGTTTTGGAGTTGGCCAGTACACCATGAAAGCACATCCTGGAACAAAATAATAAAACACAATCTGTGTTGCCTTATCCCCAGACCTTGGCAGTCAGATACTGGAACATTTGGCTTGAAAAACATGGAGTGTTAATTTTATGCAAATACCCATGGACAGAGTCTACTCTCAATGCTTGAGTTCTCAACAACAACAACAACAAAAAAAGAGCTGACAATGAGATGAGCAATAAATAAATTCATACAGCAGTCTGAGACTACTTTGGCCCTGTTTACACCTGTTATTGAGATGCATTTTCATCAATCTAGTCACAAGTGGAAGACACGACATAAAGGTGCAGAGAGTAAACCGAGTGTAGTCAATAGCTGTGATTTTTGCTTTTGTGGTGTAAACATGATTCTATTGGCTGTTTTATCACAATAAAAGAAAACTTTTGCCTTCGAAAACCTGGATTTCATTAGAAAGTGGAAAAAAATGTGAAAGGCTGTTCTTTGCTCTAGCAGTACGAAATTTTAGGGTGTTCTTACATTAGGTAAAGTTGCCTGAACCATGCCGAAGAGCGATTACCCCCCCCCCCCCCCACCACCATCGGTCTGCACTCATATCGCATTTTTACCTATCGAACCTGAGCACCTATTGGACCTCATTGATGATGCATGATGCCCTGTTCAGTTTAACAGGAAGAGAGTGCAGCGCTCTCATTCAGCACAGCGGAGATTGCTTTAGTTAATATTGTTTTGTATTATTTTTAGTCGTTTGGGATGCAGTGACACACAGTCAAATATTTTCCACTTTTGACTCATAAATTATCATTAAAGTCATTATGCTGCACGTATTAGGCGGTTCGCTGAAGGTGCAGCTGACATGCAGTGAGGGGTTTGCGTCTTTAATAAACTACGACAGTTTGCGTTCATTGAAAAGTAAGAATAATTAATAAATCGATATGATTTTATCCTAAAAGTGGCGTCACATCTTCAGTTTCGGGCTTATGCGCGCTTTGCACTTGCACTACAAGCATACCACCCAAGTGAACTGCTCTCTGGCACACCTCTTCTAAACGGGCCAGGGCCGGCCAACTGAACCGCGCCTGAGCCCGATTCAGAGCACTCACGCTTCTCAAATGAACCAGGAAATGCACCTGCGCACGATTTTGATAGCATAATGTGAGTTCTCCCGTAAACACACAGTATTTATATTAGTGTTTTGGTAAAGCTGCTGTCTATATAATTTTTTTCAATCACTAAAATGCTGCATGAATGGTCATTTCATGTTATCTCTTTTGCATAGATGTAATGGTTTAATTCGTAAAGTCGCCCAAAATAATTACTTTAGATTGCCTAAAACTGACACAACCAGAGTTGGCCCATTCTAACCTTTGATTTGGCCCACCATTCAATTTAAGAAGAGTGGGAGAATGATGGACTGGTGGTTGGAGCGAATATCTTTGACAAATATCGTTATTTCGAATATAATGTATCCTCTTTTATTGCTAATTTATTCAGTTATTTAAATTCATCACATTTAAAAAAAAATCTATATACTGTCACTCGACGGATATCAGGCAATGCACAAGACATCGGCGAGCCAATCGAGGCAAAAGCAGGTTCAGCTTAGTGTATTCAGCATTGAACTCCATTGTATTAATGGGATTGTCTCTGTTTTTGCTGTAATAAATTCATTAAATATATATTTTTAAATATACTGCATTCATTAATATATTTTAAAGCAATGTTTTCTATTTATTTTTAAATATTAGGAAATTAATTAGCAGATTAATCATAAAATTCTAATGTACCTTTGACCCACAGCCCTTAGTCAAGTTTGGTTTTTGGTTGATCATAAGAAAAAGTTTGTGCACACCTGGTCTAAAGTATTTTTTAAACTCTCTCTTTTTAAATCTAGACAAGGTTTAAACCTGTTGAAATGCTTTGCTAGGGACTCATTGGCAATAAAGGACATTAAAAAATAAAACAATATATATATATATATATGTTTTACTTGCATTAATCTGTTATTAAAATATAAATTCATTTTTATTTAATTTGTTTTCACAAATATACTATAAAAATATTCATAAATTAACTGTTTTCTGTATTTTCTGATTTTATGTTTTAATTTTAAATTTTTTTTTTTTAAATCTTTTGATACACATTATAAGACCTTGATCTTTCTTTTGACATACTTTGACCTTAAAAATTAGGCATGCACTGATCCCGATACTTGATTGTATATTAGTTCTGTACCGCATTATTATTATTATTTTTTTGCTGGATTGGGTATCGGCCAGCTGGTACTGATCCAAATCTCATCTTGCCTGTGCGCTATATTCTGAGTAATTTATAAGCCAACAGAAGCCATTAAGCCTATTATAAGGCACTAGAAAGTTGTCTTGTAGACCTACTATATCTTGAATGTTCTGAAGCCATTTTATAGTTTAATGTGAAGTACAAATGAATATTCAAGTGTTTAAAGTCATGTTCACTTCAGCGCTTCCTGCGCCTGTCAATCATTCTCCATTCATTCACAATTCAAACTGCGTGTCGAGTTCATGACAACTCGAAAATTTGTTTCTGTTAGTTTAAATAATTAGCAGAGAAATGCATTTAGTTTCTAAATCATGTTGCGCTGTGTCTGTTAGATCAGCAGATCGCATTCGCAGCACTGGAGTAGAGAGGATTAATACCTGCTCTTCACATACAAAGTAGGCCCACCTGAAATTTTAAACGAGAAAAGGCTCAATAATACATTGGACCGATCCTCAACGCACTGATTTCTTCCATTTGTGCTGTTACGTTTTGAAAGTGTCCGCAGATACCGGAGGGCTCCGCGCTGTGACTTAGTAATGCATCAAGCGCTTCATTTACGCCCTGACTGCGCAGATGCGTTCTGTTCTTTCAACCTTCTGACCAAGTTTATTCTTCTGAGGGGAATAGTTTCAGTGCTGTGAATAGTTTGTAAACAGCCTGGCTCATTGTGGTCAAAGTAGGTGATTATATTAATAAAAGGGAAACTGACGCGCACAATATGGATTGTCATTAACAGAATATTATTCAGCCTAATATAGACTGCTCTGAAACTGTGAATATTTCACTGTCATTTTATTTATATTAATATTTTATTTAGCAACCCAGTTTGTGTTTTGATTAGTGTCAATAGTGGTAGCCTATTTCAGATTTCAAAGAAAACTTGTAATATTAAAAAGAAAACTAAGTAAGTTGGACCAAAACAGTTCAGTGTCATAAAGAATGCTCAAATAACGTAGCCTAGTTTACAGCAAGTGTCATGTTTTTACTTAGCCGTCTGTCATATACAGTAGGCCTATAGGTCTGTTATTTTTACCAAAGATGATATATTATTTGAGTTTATGTAACTATAGAAACTACATTATGCTTAAAAAAAAACAAACAAACAAAAAAAAAAAAACAGCACAGTATAAGGATCAGATCTGTATCAGTCGATACTCAGCATTTTGGTATCGGGATTGGATCGGTTCCAAAAAAATGGTTACAGTGCATCCCTAAAAAATGACTTTTATGAATATTTTTAATATTTTAAAGGAATATATTGTATTTTATTCTGCAACAAGCTGTAAGAAGCTGCCAGTACATTTTTTGTTATTTTACAGACTTATTTCTCTACATATTATTTCTCATGCATTATATTATTTCAAACTACTAAAATGTCAATAATAGTCACTTTGTAGAGTTGAATTTTCAACATCAAAAGTAGACAAAGCAGAGATCAAGGTCCCATTATAAAATTCACAAAGATAAATAGACGGTAATGTAATTTATTGTTAGTGTTATTGTCATCATTATTCATATTTTAGAATTATTAAATATTGATTTTGGCATTGCACAAAATTATCATCATCACAGCATTAGTTAGATAGTTGTTTCTGGTTTTTGTTAGTCCTAATTGATGTTGTTTTCAAGTACAATAAATCGCTTAATATACAATTTGCAGTGGTGCTCATTCATTTTTGGTGGGCGCTCCTAAATTTTTTTTTGGGTGCTTTTAAATATTTAAAGTCAGAAGCACCGGTTCTACCAAGTAACAAAATTCACTTTGAGTCCTGACACAGAATCTGCCGGCACAGTTCAACACAATGATTACAGACGGTTTGTAATCGCCCAGCACTGTTCCAGGCTCAGTGGAGAAACAACTATGACCGTACCGAACTGTTCTTAGAAGAGCGGCTATTGACATTGATGACATGTATGACATTGATTAAAAACTATAAATAAAAAAGGCCCATTGGGACATCTTGATTAATCCCTTTGCCCTACTTAAATGTAAATGTTATCTGCAATATGTTATTCCATTTGACAAGATGTTTTATTTAGGCCACTACAGTATAAATTTTTTTTTGAAGGTATTAAAAAAGGTAGTAAAAGGTATTAAATTCAACTTAAGCCATTCTGTATGTACCCTGTTTTATTTTGCAGTGTATTAACTATAACATTACACCCTATATACAACCTAATACCAGGTGTAAACAAACCCTCAGACCGCCTTTGAAAGGCTTTGATTCAGTTTGTCGCTAGTGACCCAGATACATTTAGAAACAGCCCAAACTACCTGTTGGAATGCAATTTTTTTTTTTAGTTTTTTTTTGTGGAATTTTTCATTAAAAAGGCATTTTTCAGTGGCAGCACCAAGTCATGCCTTCTGTTTAGCTTTCAAGCTCTGCCTACAAAGACATTTGGAGATGAATTATCTTTCTTTGTTTTTACTAACAATCATCAGCCATCATGCTAATTGTTCAGTATATTAAAAAAAACATCAGTGGTCTCATGCATTTAAAGCCCACTGTTTTAAAAAATATAAAGCATCTAGATTGCTGCAGCAGCCTGTTTATACTCGCTCTCTCTTTTTCAGTCGGATAAACATTGGAGTGCGGTATCAAGCGGAGGTCCCCGAGCTGAGAGAGCGATCGGCAGCGCTGCACGACCTACACAAGGCTGAACTGGTGTGGGCGCCACTGCAAGACCTAGAGGCCAGTGCTCAGCAACAGCAAAAAGGTTTACTACTTACACAATACCATGCTAATTCTCACATTTAATTCATGCCACTGAATGAAAAGAATGTGCTGGAAAATGTTTTGCTGGTTACACTTTAGTATAATGGCCCATTAGTTAATGTATTTACTAACATTAACAAAGTATCAATAATTTTGTAAAATATTTATTAATCATAGTTAATCATTATTAAAGTACAAAGTTGTGCTTGTTAACATTAGCTAATGCAGTGTGAGTTGATATGAACTAACATTCTTTTACATTAAAGGTGCAGTAGGTGAACATAGTAACGGGTTAGCATATTATCTTTGGACGGCAGAGGAGGGACTGTGTTTCAAAGCCATGCCTCCTGAAATCGTGAATGCCTGCACTGCGACATGACAGCAGACGACCCACCAAAAGTTCATGTCATTCGCCAGTTAGAAATGTAGTCAGTGGTTGGCTGGTGGTGTGCAGGAATTGCATTTATTACTAAGCCACACTTACATGCTTTTTCAGAACCAATATTCAGAGTTGCATGGTAAACAGTATAGGGAGGCTGTCATTGTTCAAAAATGACCCAGTGTGAATATAAAAGCAACTTCAGCTCAGTAAAGCAGGCTAGGCAGAATAGCGCTATTTACTGATGTTTTGTTGTTAAACTAAATAAAAATCTACACTATCAATGCTGTAAAATTACCTTATGAAAGTAAAAAAACTCACATCAATCTGGAAGTTACTTTGATTTCAGTGGCTGAACAACACCTCCATGCATATGCATATCACCCATTTATAACACAACACAATCTACATCAGCTTTGGGGGACTGAAAGAGGTTTAACACAGAACAATACCTGTCTAACAGAAATACTTCAGGCATGGTGTCATCCTTCCTCCAGCATGCAAAAGTAACTTCAATATTGATTTAGGATTTTAAAAAGTTTCAATTCGGCATTTG
Organism: Danio rerio; assembly: GCF_052040795.2. Classification (NCBI taxonomy): domain Eukaryota; kingdom Metazoa; phylum Chordata; class Actinopteri; order Cypriniformes; family Danionidae; genus Danio; species Danio rerio. The sequence continues at coordinate 38,989,286 of NC_141037.1, forward strand.
ATTTTACTGTTATTGTCTCATATGCACGTGAACGTGCAGCGGGCATGCAGGCGTGCATGTGCTAATGGCGATCATGAGTGAACAGAGATGCACAGAAGCCCAAATCTACGTTTGCTGACAGGCAGTTTGGGCTACTTATCAGAATTATGGGAGATGTCGGCCCAACAATCTTTAATTAACATTTTTTAGTTCTATCCCTTACTCAGAATATAAACATATATATATATATATAAATATATTTCGATCATTTACATTAATCAGTACTATTGGACTGTGAAGAAACTTTCAACCAGTTTAACAAAAAATGTTTCTGAAGACAATTACCTACTGCACCTTTAAGTAGCATTACCAATGTTCAATAATGTTAACATGAATAAATGCTATAATAAATGCATTACTAATCATTTGTTCATATTAGTAAATATATTAAGTAAGGGACCTTTGTTTTTACCATTCATACCATTTTGCCATTTTTAATACGTTCTTTAATATGAGATGGGTGTCGCACATACAGGCGTTTTAATCTTGCCGGACGGTGATTCGAAAAATATTGTGAAATAATAAATAAAAAAATATTTAAAAAAATAAATTAAGTTTATTTACTAAAGTATTTCGTCCTAAAATGAACGGACATCTTGGGATGGAAAAAAAGTAGAGGTGCCAGGAGTGTGTAAAATGATATTTTCTGTTATTATAATGTTATTAAAATTGTTGCTTTTTTTGTAAGCAAGCATTTACTGTGTGATGAAGTCTGTTAAAATGCCTATAAATTAGGATTTGGCATCAAAAATGCATGGTATGGGTTTTTGTTTATATATTTGTGTGAAAAAAAGCATTAATCACAAATGAAAGCGTTTTTTATACAGTAGATTAACAGAAAAAGAAATTGGTTTTAGCAGACTTGCATTTTAAATGCATATTTCTCATTAAAAATGTTTTTTTTTTCTCCCAGAGTAAGAAATTCATACACACAGAGCACGTTTTCCTTTACAATTTGCCATTTTTGTGGGGCAACGAGAATAGGTCAGCTATAGTTGTTTTATTATTATTCAGTTATTATTTTTTTCTTCATTTTTAAAATGTAAGAGGAAGGGTTGACAAATAGTGTCACATTTTTCAGTATTACCGCAAACTGTATACCTAGTGTTTTCTATTTGAATAGACTGCATTAGATAAAGAATAGAGAACTTTTTTTTTTTTTCATTTAAGTATCTACCGATAATAAAACCTGATCCGTTACTTCTATAATACATAAAAAAAAACAATAAAGAAGAGCGCAGAAACAGATCCAGGATGTTCCTTATTTTGTATTTAATCCACCTTAATTTAACATTCAACAACTCTGTTAACAAACAGAGCACTTCTGTAAAGTAGCTTGAACCATCAAGTAATAAGAACATCAATTCTTCACTTTCAGACTTTCGTGCAACAGTAAATATTTATATAAAAAAAATCAAATATAAAAACAAATAGCATCTCAACTTAACCTGGCAGGCAATCCCAAGTTTACATCTCACAGTTTGCTATGGCAATGTTGTCATCATCAACTTTATAACACCTCCAAAGCACAGACAGACTCATGTTTTCCGCTTCAAGCTGCTTCCATGTTCTACTTTGCCAGCGTTTAACCAATAGCCTCTCTGCAACAAAGTGATGTCATGCCGCACACATTGCTGTTTCTGTGTGAAGTCACGAAAGAGGTCTAACTCTGTGCCACCGCATAACTATAGATGTGTTCAAAAATGTATTCGAGTACTGATTGGGAGGTAACATCCAATTCATATCGAGTCTAAAATCGCGTGATCTGGCCTAATTTCTGATCACGTGATCGAATCTGGACAGTATTAGTACCAGTGTAATTGTGAGCAAATAAACGTCTAACAAATTTGGTCCCCACATTGGTACATTTTTACTAATTCCCCCGTAACCTAATTTGAGTCTGACACCTGTGCTGTAGACTGATTCAGTGTTTTCATTGCAGTGAATGACCTCATGCACCTGGCCTGTTCAAGTGCGTTATTCGGAGGAGGGACCAATCAGGAGCTGGCCATGCACTGCCTGTATGAGTGCAAGGGTGACATCATGGTGAGTGTCATATGATGCATATTGGCTTAGTCTAAGTGCACTTCCTGCTGCATTGTGTACCAAACCTGTTCCTAAAGTCCCTAAACAGCTGGTTATATTCAGGGCAGTGGATGAAGGGTTTGTCAAATGAGTGGAAGATATGTGAAAGGACAGTTTGCTTTTGAGTTGTTTAGGTGACGTCTGTGACTGGAAATATCGGTTTAGGGAGTGTGCGCATATTTGGCTCAATAAAAATTGATTTTTTTTGGAATTGTGACTTGCAAAACCTGAAAAGACAAAGTGTTTGTGTGACTCGTAATGGAAGATTAAGTGCTTTAAATGACATTGTTTGCACTCACTCAGTAGCATTTTACTTTAGGCAAAGATGCACATGATGGAACTATTCATTTAAAGTTTGTTGAGGTTTAGACCAGATTCTCAATTCCTTTTTAACAAATTAGTCAGTGTTTCTTAAAATGATGACAAAATAAAAATAATAATCCCGTTTCATTTATTGAATCAGTGTAATAGTATTAAAAATGCATCTCAGGAAATTAAATTGTTTATCAAGGTTCAGTTTATATACTGATACTAGTTCCAGCATTTATGAAAGTCAATAATAAAAACTTTAAAAAGAAGTCTGAAGTCTGCATGTTTTGCATCATCCTCCATCGTTTAATTTACTAAACACTTGAAAAAAGGAAATCAACCACATAAATACTTTATTTAATAATAATAATAGTAATCTAAGCTTTATTTGTAAAGATTTTTTTCATGTTTAACTTTTTAAAAGGTTTTCTACACTTATTTTATATTTGTTAAAGTCTTAATGAAGTAAGTGAAATAAATGTTGTTATTAAATTATTTTGCACAGGTTTTTAGATTACTAAAATAATTTATTTTCTTGAGTCCAATCTACATGGTATGTTATATTTAAAAAAAATAGTTATGCTAAATGAAAACTTTTACAAAATTAACTAATGTAAATATAAAATAGGGCGACAAGGTTGGTCAGTGGTTTGCACTGTCGCCTCACAGCAAGAAGGTCACTGGTTCGAGACTTGGCTGGACCAGTTGGCATTTTTGTGTGGCGTTTGTATGTTCTCCCCTTGGTGGCGTTGGTTTCGTCTGGGTGCTTCGATTTCTCCCACTGTCTAAAGACATGCACTATAGGTGAATTGGGTAAGCTAAATTGGCTGTAGTGTATGTGTGTGAATGTGGGAGTGTATGGGTGTTTTTCTGTACTGGGTTGCAGCTGGAAGTGCATCCGCTGTGTAATTTAAATGCTGAAAAAGTTGGCAGTTCATTCCACTGTGGCGATCTCTGATGAATAAAGTGACTAAGCCGAAGGAAAATGAAACTATAAATAAAAATATAAAATATTTAATCAGTTGAACAAATGTTGATACTTTTAAAAGGACGTTTAATACAGATTTCTACCTGACAAAAGTCTTGTCGCAACAAATAATAACTTGACTTCTAGTTGATCATTTAGAAAAGTGGCAGAAGGTAGATTTTTCTGATGAATCATCTGTTGTACTGCATCCCAATTATCACAAATACTGCAGAAGACCTATTGGAACCTGCTTAAACCCAAGATTATAATAGAAATCAGTCAAGTTTGGTTGAAGGAAATTCATGGTTTGGGGTTACATTCAGTAGGGGGTTGAGCGAGAGATCTTCAGAGTGGATGACATCATCAACAGCCTGAGGTATTAAGGCATATGTGCTGCCCATTACATTACAAAAAACAGGAGAGGGCAAATTCTTCAGCAGGATAGCACTCCTCATAATTTAACCTCCACATTAAAGTTCATGAAAGCCAAGAAGGTCAAGGTGCTCCAGGATTGGCCAGCCCAGTCACCAGACATGAACATTATTGAGCTTGTCTGGGGTAAGATGGAGGGGCATTGAAGATGAATCCAAAGAATCTTGATAACCTCTGGGAGTCCTGCAAGAACGCTTTTTTTGCCATTCCAGATGACTTTATTAAGTTATTTGAGTCATTGCAGAGATGTATGGATGCAGTCGTGCAAGCTCATGGAAGTCATACACAATATTCATTATTTTTCCACTACACCATGACTTTATTTTCTATACTGTACATTATTTCTGTTAAGTGTCAAGACTTTTGTCTTAGCAAAGTCAGACCATACTGTCCTAAGTAAATAATTAAATCAAGGCATGATTGTTTAAGTTCAGTGAAATAAGCGTAATCTTGAGGTCTTTGTCAGGTAGTGTACTTTGTTTTTGTTTTGTTAAAATTTTTTCACAAATTATGAATCACAGCAGACAAAGATTAATATGTAGCTTCGAATATATATTTGAAACTAAATAAAAAAAAAAAATCAAAAGAAACCTTTCTAATTTTTGACATTCAAGCAGAAGTACGGAGGTTCTCCTACCAGAAATCCACAAATCAAGATATTGTCCAAATAATTTCCAAATGGTTCACATACTTTATAGAATTGGTCTGTTTTGCAATGAATTTTACAATATATTGTAATTTTCCATTAACACTTTGTGCCAAACATATGCTGTATAAAGGATTTGTTAAGTTTGTTAATGCAGTTGATGAAACCTCATGTTAAGCACTCAAAGCTCTTTTGAATCAGCCGGCAGTCCTTTTTCTTTTATGATAAATGATTGGCAGTCCAGGTGAAAGCGGTGTCTCTGTAATCCGCTAATTGATGACCTCCGTAAGCACAAATGGCGCATCATGTGTTTTGATATGATGCTTTTCAGCGTTCGCTCAGCTGAGCCAGCAGCTACAACAACACAAACAGCCAGCCGTTTACTGCTGAGCTGTCACAACGCCTGTCAAACACTGGCTCATGCCCAGAACAACACACTAAAGGAAACTGAATGGCATGCATTGGGTTTCCCCATCATGCATTTGTTAGACTGGAAAACCGAAATGCTGTTTGATGCTTTGTGGTTGGCGTCAGATGCGCACCAACTCTGCAGAATATGAAAGGCAGCTCGAGTCTCTGTGAGGCTTGTGGTGTTTATTGTTTGCCAGTGATAAGAGAGATGGATAGTTTTTTATCATGTTTCATCTTTGGTTGCTAGACTAGTTGCTCGACTTCTGCTGTGTGTTGCTTTGTTTTATGCAAATGAGCGATTTGTGCAGTGCTTATTGCTAACATGGCCTTGACAAAGATAGAAGATTTTTCTGAATAATAGATTCGTTTGACTAATAGCATTTGATTGTTGTTATTCGATGAGATCTGTCATGTTTAAGTGTTAATAGTTGTAACACTGACTAAGTTTACATGGACGTCAGTTATTGAATTATTTGCCTTAATCTGAATAAGACAATAATATGATTAAGTGGTTTACATTAGTTGCTTCTTGAATAATCCTGTTTTACATGTTATAGCACATAATTCAATTAACGTCAATCCACATTTCCTTTCATTTAATTTCTGGTATTTCATTTGTAATTTGTCAACTTTAACTGCAGCTTGGCACTTTCACTTTAATTCAGGAACATTTCATGCATGCCCCCGTGACAAACGAGATATTGGATGAGAGTATGAATTGCTAGAAGAATGCTGTTTTAATGGAATTTAATACCACACGCCGTATGGGTAAAAAAAAAAAACTCTGCATTTTGCGATGCAGGTGTCTGTTATCCTTCACTAACTCAGTAGGTGCAGAGAATAGCATCAAAAAGCTTTTGTGCATAGACTATCCTGTCGCAAAATTCTGCACAAATCCTACACGATGGTAATCATTTGATTAAGGTTTCTACATGTCTGTGCTGCACTTCAATAATGCGACTAAAATTGGCATACACCACGTGTGTTTATTTGATTTCTGTTTAGTTCAATTATGACTTCAGTAGGATTAAATTAATCAAAAATTCAGTTTCCATGGTAGACTCTCAATCAGAGTCAGGGTTGCATGATACTGGAATTCGGGACCAGTCGATACTAAAATTTAAAAACATCCTTTTCCCGCTTACATTTGAGTGTAAACAGTGGTGAGTTTGGTGAATTGATGACTCTTATGGCCAATCACAGTAATTTCTGTTGAGTGAGCAGTGTTTAAGAACGCGCTCAACAGCGTTCAAATGTTAGGGGTAAATGGACGTTGTTAAAACTTCAGTATCGGTTGGTACTAAATTCCAGTATCGTGGCAACTAGGTATGGGCCAGTATAAGTTTCTGACGGTATGATAACCTTGGACACCAATATCATGGATAAACAGTATTGTGATTACTGCTGTAAAATAAGTTATTTTTAAATGTCTGAGTAAATAACTTAAACTTTTCCGCCCTTTGAACACAATATAATAATTATAAGAAACATTTAAAATATTTTGGAGCAGTAAACATGTCAGGCTGATTATTTCAAATGAATCACTGACTTAAAATGGCATTTTTGGATATCTTTTCTACTGAAGATACTGTTGTCCTAAAAAAAACATGATTTTTTATTTATTATTTTTTTTTTTTTTACAAATACTGTAGGATCAGTATAGCAGAACCTTAAAATGGTTATCGTCCCATGCTAATAAGAGTGTTGTCTTTATCGTATTAAAATTTTATTGGATTATTAGTGTCCATGTATACATTCTCATTGGTTCTAGGTCTTTTATTAACCAATTTCACTTTCTAGATAGGGGTGCATTTTCTTGTGGGCCAAAGTAAAAGTTAGCATCACTATGGTTCTTTTGGCTTATGGTCCATTTTTACAGTTTCCTGGTTTCTCAGCGGTGGAATACGTCAAAGTTGGGTGAACTTGGAGAACAGTGAATGATAGAGTTCAACTGATACATTTTTTTGCATTTCAGTTTGATCAAATAAAGCTAATCTCCATAATGGTATTTTGACTACTTTCAAAAAGAAAAAAAAAAAAGAAAAACATTGAGACTGAAAATGTTAGTTAGAAGAGAGAACCACATCAAATGTACTGTTTCGCTCATAGACGCTGCATCAGAAACCACTTGGAAAAGTGCCATTCCATTTTTAATACAATGTATAGTAGGGCTGCACAATATTGAAAAAAATATTATGTTGCAATATTAATTGTTTTGCGATTTATATATTGCGATATGAATACAATTTCACCAGATGACTTGAATATCTCTATTTGGAAATATTTTCTAATGTTGATTGATTTGAAATTGATTTGTATGATTCTGCAGTGGAAGTAAAATCTAAAAAACAGTCAATGAACTTTTTGGGATCCTCCGACACATTTTTGATGTGGTCTGTGCTATTTGCAGTGCATTTTCTGTATTTGCATGTGTTGTGAGTATTTTCATGCATAAATATCTATAAATGCAATCAAGAAAAAGATTAATAAAAAAAAAGAATTAAGATGAAGTGTTTTAGCGTTTCCCGAGTCTAACAGTGTTTAATTACTTATTATGACTTAATGCTTTTAAAGTCATTATACAATCACAAGCATCACAACCACATGCAAATGATAAGTTATAATCCAGACTCAACATTACTTTAGCTCGGGATGTGACTATTGCGAAGAATGACATTGCGAGTGGGACTCCTTTTCAGCCCTGGAGTTTTAAGCCTTAGACCGGCCCACCTCAGTTCACGACTGACCATATTAAAATAACATCACTTCCAATTCAGTTCCTAATGACACTATCATGTCTTTGTCAAGGAAAAAGCTGTTTTAGAACTTCAAATGTTTTATATAAATATGAGTATCTGCTATGGTGCCACTGTTTGGGGTCGAATGATAGTTACAGCATCATTAACCTGCAGGCTGCATTTTGCTCAAGGGGCTGTGAGCAAATAAATAAAAAGAGCGGAGCTGCTGCAAAATATTTAATAAAAAGAGTAAGGCTATGGTCAAATAAATAAATGAATAAGAAGTTGGGACTGCTGAGAGTGCAAGAAGCTAGGGACAACGGCCTTCGCGGGCAAAAAACAGACCGGCTCACTGGGAATTTACCCGGTCCACCCGATTAGCCAATCCCTGTCTGGCGATATCAATGTTGAATCGATATATTGTGCAGCCCTAATGTATTGCATTATAAAGCTACATGATAAAAAAGCTAAAGAAATCAACATTTTAAAAAGTTGATTTAGGATTTAAGATGCTGATGAACATCAGCATGAAAAAAACTGAAAATGAAAAGATTTGATGTTGTGTGTAAGTAAACACAGAGAGTCTGTAAAAGCAGACTTTATTCATTTTCAGGCTCTGTTGCTTCATTTAGCTCAATATTATAATTTTTTTTTAGGAGTTGTGGAGTTTTACTGGTGTATTAAATGTCTGAATAAAGCATGAAACTGTTTTGAGGTTGTGATAAACTTTAAACTTTATTTTAGGCATTTGACCAAAAACAGATTTTGATTCAATGTGGACCCGAGCTTAAGGACTCAGTCCTGCAGTTTAGTTTCTGTACTTTAAGGTAACATTTCTCTGGAATTTTTTGGTCAGTTTTTATCACATCAACTGTTAGAGTATATTTACACAATGCAGTTTAAAAACAGGATTTTTTTCCTTTTGTGTTTTAAAAATATTTAGCATTTAGAGAACAGCATCGTTTGTATTGGCCAGAAGGTGTTAATGCTGCTACTACTAAGTGAATCAAACCATACACCTGCACACACAAGGGTTCTGTCATCTGCCATTGTTGTTTTGGTTTTGTCAAGGACTTGCACATTATTATAGACTGAAAGCATGACGTCCTTACTTTCACAAATTCTCATCTGTGTATTTTGAACCAAGACAATAATTGTGTCTCTTGTAAAAACTTGCAAGGCTGTTTTTGAAAGTTTGAGTTTTCAAGCCCCCAAAATACCTGTCATGTTAATTATCAGACAAAATTAATAAAAGTTGCATAGAAATGGCCAAACGGGCATACTAAGGAATTGATATTTTACGATTTTATTCAAACATGTTATGTTGATTAATATTTCTAAGCATATTGCTTAATTATGTTTAGAGAATGTACATATTTTTTGTGCGTGGTCCATATTTTGGTGTGTTAATTTGAGATTATACCAGGAATTTATTGATTAATAAAATTATTAAGGAATGGGCTTCAGCTGTATCCAATGACAAATTAATAACAGATCATCTTTCAGTGACTGTTTAGTTTATTTCCTGTTTGAGTAGTTTCTTTTTGGCATTTGTTCATTTTGCCTACTAATATAAATCCATAATACTTAAGCTGTAGTTTGTATGTTTTTTTGCACAGTAATTTTGTCATACCTTAACAAGTCAAACTGTTATTCTCTTCCAAATATAATCATTTTGATGGTTGGATTAAATGTGTAGGGTCTTCAAACGCATATGTGTAAATGTGCAAATTTTACCAGCAGACAACACTCTAGACTAGTTTTTATCTAGTGCTCTAAGCTAGTTTTTAAATTGCGTTTTAGGCTAGTTTTAAACAGCAGACAACAATCTAGTTTGGTATTTAACAGCATACAGCACTCTAGGCTAGTTTTTTACAGTAGATGGTGCTCTAGGTTAGTTTTTAACAGCAGACAGCACGCTAGACTAGTTTTTAATCGTAAATGGTGCTTTAAGCTAGTTTTTAACAACACTGTAGGCTAGTTTTTAGAAGCAGACGACACTCTAGACTAGTTTTTAACAGTGCTCGAGGCTAGTTTTCAACAGCAGGCGGTGCTCTAGGCTAGTGTTTTATTTTTTTTAACAGCAGACGACTTTCTAGCCAATTTTTTTTTACTGCAGACAGCAATCTAGACTAGTTTTTAAAAGTAGACAGCCACTCTAGGCTAGTTTTTAACAGCAGATGGCGCTCTAGGCTACTTTTTAACAGCAGGCGGTGCTCTAGGCTAGTTTTTAATAGCAGATGGCGCTCTAGGCTACTTTAACCGCATGCGGTGCTCTAGGTCTTAAAAGCAGACAGCGATCTAGAATAGGCTAGTTTTTATCAGCAAACAACACTAAGCTAGTGTTTAACAGCAGACAGCGCTCTAGGCTAGTTTTCAACAGTAGATGGCGCTCTAAGCTAGTTATTCAAAGTAGACTGCTCTGAGATTGTTTTAACAGTAGATGGCTTAGTAGGCTAGTTTTTAACAGCAGCTGACACTAGGCCATTTTTAACAGCAGATGGTGCTCTAGGCTAGTTTTTAACAGCTGACGGCTAGGATTGTTTTTAACCTAGCACTCAAATACTCACAAGGAAGAGCACTTTTGCATTTGATCATTTAAATTACTTTTTATTTAATGACTTGGAAGACACAGCTCACTATGAACACTGTTGTATTTTTGCTTTCTTAACAAGCAAAATTCTTAAAATTAAGGAATTCAATGTCTGTAAAGCATAAAGCACCATCTGCTGTTCAACACTAAGCTCAGGGCCGGCACGTCCATAGAAGCGACCTAGGCGGCCGCCTAGGGCAGCAATATAGAGAGGGCGGCGTTCACGACACCTCCCTTACCACCCGCGTCCTCTGTTATGTCCGCGACACCTCTCTCACCACCCGCATCCTCAGATATATTCGCGCATATGCGACAGAATAGAGAGGTCGGCGTCACCGACACCTCCATCAGCACCCGGGTGTCCTCAGTTATATCCGCGCATAGGGCGGCAGAATAGAGGTCCGCGACACCCGCGCGTCCTCAGTTATATCCACGCAAAGGGCGGCAAAATAGAGAGGGTGGCGTCCGCAACACCTCCCTCCCTTAGTACCCGCGCGTCCTCAGTTATATCCGCGCATAGGGCGGCAGAATAGAGGTCCGCGACACCACTTCATTTTCATAACCGTTCACTTTCGTTTCCACATTGGGGTTGAGGGCGGCATGATCGTCCTCTGCCTAGAGCGGCAGTTCAGCTTGCTCCGGCCCTGACTAAGCTTATAATCAGGTCGAGAGTGAATAGCGATAACTATTTGTAAATCACAGAATCAATTTCTCTAAGGATGTTTTGCTAAAGGTTCAAATACTTTTCTTGTCATTTGACTTCATCCAGTACAATTACCTAAATACATTTCACAGTGTCCACATATTCTTTAACGCATTGAGTTTTGGTCTGTCCATGTCATTTCCCTTACTGTTCACATCAAAGTGGCAAAAGAGTTATAAATGGAATATAAAAATCTCACATCGGCGCTCGCTGACCCAGAAAAAGATGGGTGTCCTTGATTTATGGCACCCTGAGAAACTGCATGGTGGAACGAGGCGGAGAGAACAAGAGCGATTATCCAGCAACTTGCACAGTTGGGTTAAACGCCTTCAGCAAAAGGCCTTTTCACACATGTTACGAAGGGTACATAACCACCATGCTCTCACAGAATTGCATCTCTCCTGGCCTCATTATTCTCTTTATATCAACTTAACATACCCTGACCTGCGCATCTTCCGCCAAGACACATCACACCAGCATCACACTATAGCCAGTTTGGTTTCCTCAGCCATACTTAATTCTTTTTCCTTTCCTTTTTTTTTTCTTCACAGGGAACCCTCACACATCTGCTATTAAAAAAAAACATCTTTTCCAAATCGCACCCTCTGGCTGACTACCACTACTCTGGTAAGTCCCTCTCAACGTCTAGCATACTTTCCCTTTCCTTCCCCCTGATTTTTTTTTTTCCCTAAGGTGATGTGAGTTAATCTGTCCGGCATGCGGCCCCCGGTACCCCGTCACCCCCTGCACTGGCATTCCAGACCACGTTCCCTGTTTCAGCTATAAACAAAAGCAGCTGAAGAGTGGAAGGGAGGGTTTCGGGTGACCGAGTGGGTTGCTGGGTAAAGTACGCGAGTGGGTTAGAGGAAAGGAGGGGGAGTATGTGTGCGTGTGTGTCTGTGGCATGTTGTTAAATCCTAGGAGAAGACAGCGGCATCATTGTTTGTCTGGACATGTGTGTGCTGGCTGTTTGCCCTCTCTCTGTCCTTTGTGTGGGGATGTATTTGTGTTAGTGAGGGGGGTGGGATGGGGGACTCAACAAGCAGATTCTGATACCGTGGTCTGCTTGTCTGTCCCGCGCAGGCTCTGACAGCTGGACGCCAGAAGAGCGACGGCTCTTTAACAAAGGCATCGCTACTTACAAGAAGGACTTCTTCATGGTCCAGAAACTGGTATGTACAGGTTCGAATAAACCGTTTGCAAAATGTTTCAGTCTCCCACACAAATTACATTTTTTGGCCCTCAGAGGTGTGCTTAAAAGTGTTTCTCTGTTGAAGATGACATGCAAAACCATATTTAAGCTCATTTATTAGAGAGGTTTAGGTCATAGGTCTCAACTTGATTACTGGAGGGCTACAGCTCTGCACAGTTTTGCTCCAATCCTAATCAAACACAGCTGATCCAAATAATCAAGGTGTTCAAGACTACTATGGCCTAATTTCAGTGGTACAGTACAATTTAGTAAAAAGTCAAAAGGTACCAAAAAGTGAATCGTACCAACCACTTTTTAGGCACCCGTTCTAAGGGGTACCTAGCATGGCAAAAGGGTACCAAAAGGCAGAGCAAGACGCACAACTGAATGTTTTTGGTTTATGGGGATACATCACTAGCTTTTGCACAAGCCAGGAAAATGAAAAAAAAGGATGCGCCATTTTAAAAAACAGTCGAGACACTACATTGTAATAATATATAAATATAATAGTGTGCCATGATTGACCCGAGCTCAAACAAACCTTGTCGTAGTCTTGACCAACAGCCACAAAGCTATGAAGAAGAGCAGGATCTACCCTGTGTCCCATAGTTGTTTACACGCCCGTCTAAACCGTGAGTGGTTTTACTTTCGAGAGAGAGAGAGCTTGCCGCCCATCTATAGTTAAAAAAACGTTCTTGGGCTGATGATAATAACGATTATTTAAGTGTTTCTGACATCTGATCCTTTCAGAAACGGACAAACGCAAGAGTGACACATGAAAAAACAAACGAACTGCCAAGTGTAACTATTATTATCGCCTTTTAGACTATTATCAACTCGGAATGACAGAATTACTCTCTAACAGAGGTTACATGTGCTGGTGAAGATTAGACCCAGATGAGAGGTTTGCACTGACTGTGGGCTATGTTGCGTGTTGTTTTTGAACCCAAATAAGGACTAAATGTATGCTGTGTGTAGTTCTTCTGTAATTAGTAACATAACGGAGACTGTAAGGGTCTGTATGTTCATGTGTCACATTTTAAAATTTGTTTTATATAATTGCATACGTTACAGTAGGTTATCATTGATTGCATTTATACACAAGTAATTATGTGTATAAAGCATTTGTTAAGTGAGAAGTGCTTCTTCGGATGATATGTAAACGGCCCCACATCTTTACTTTGACATTTCCTCGAGTGAGAATGACATTGACTGAAGCTTTTTCGTATGCAGCACCCACTATTGGTACTCTTTTGGCAGTGGAAACGCAAGCCTGATAAAGGTGACCCATAACGTAACGTATCACTCAGGGGAAACAGGCCACTAAAGACTGTTGAGCAGGTGTGAGTTGTAGGTGGTTGGAGTCAAACTATGAAGAGCTGTGGCTCTCCAGGAATTGAGTTTAAGATTACTGGTTTAGGCCGTTTTGACTTTGGCTGGTAAGTAAGAGCTGTAAGGATAGTAGCAGTGACAATTATACCAGTAAATATGTGTACTTAATCTGTAAATAACTAAATAAAATCTGCAACCAACACATACAACCTACCTTATTTTGCTCTTATGCAGCGCATGTAGATTTTGTTTTTTATTGTAGTGTAAAAAAGGCACATTGAGCTTATATATTATACTATATTATATTTGTAATAAAAAATACCCCTCCCCCTCCCCAAAGCATCCAAATCCAGTTATACAGGTAAAGATGTCATAGATGGGCTAAGACAGATAAAACAATACACTGTATTTCCGCATACAAAATACAAATATACACATATCAATCCTTTAGTAGACTGAGAGGTATTTGTTGCTTGTGTTGATGTTTGTTTTCATTCCAGAATCTGTATAAACAAATCCCCAAATTTTATGGTAATTTTTAAATGGTCATTTAGTAGAGCTGCACAATTAATCGAAAAAAGATTGCGATCTTGATTCGACCCCCTAGACCATCTTAATCCAGCATTTCTACGATTCTGCCAATCATATGTTCAAGTTCAGGAGAGAAGAAAAGGCAGCTGCGCGAGTCTTTTCATTGTCACACGCATGTTGCTCAGCGACATGAACACCTCCAAATGATGTTAAAAGAGTCACATACTGTATTCATAAGGTATAATTCACCCAAAAATGTCATTCGCGGCCCGGAAATCACACGTGACGAGAGCTGCTGACTGTGCGGGCGCACGCCCTACTTAATGATAGACACACGCGCGTCTACTTTAGGGAACAGAATCTGCTTATGCTGTGAGTAACAGGTAATAAAGTCGTAAATAATTTTCAGTTTGTGGCACAGAGTGATCGTTTGAGAGCCACGCGCCAAGTAAGAACAGCACTTAGCAGTGAAAATGAAACCGAAAGCGTGCACATCATTTAAATGATCAAATCGCATTTTAGAGTTATGATTGCGACAAGCATTTGATGTTTTTTTCTTTCATAGCGAACACACTGTTGTGCATGAAAATAAATGTTTACAGTGTCAGTATAACTACTCTAGCCTATTCACCTTATTCTCAGCTGTCGAGCGGGCGCTGCCATTTGAATCTTTTTGTCTCGCGACTTCCGGTCACATTCACTTCCATTCATTTTTTGACGTTAACAACTGCTCATTGCGCTGCTTAATGTTGCAATTTAATATTTTCTTATTATATTATGCTACTTGATCTGTGTAGTCATGCAAACATTTGTTTGTTGAGCAAGTAGTTTGGCCATTTTGTGCTGTTTATTATTCCTTGTCATTTCTCCCATAGGCGACTGAATCGGAAGTTCTAAGACAATCGCGAAAACAGGCGCACTTCCGCGTTTTAGAATAAGGTCAATATAATTTTGATTTTACCAGTGAATTAAATGGTCTAATAATGTTCTCAATGACAGATTGCAAGCATAGGCCTATATCTCAAACATAAATCAACATCAGAATTATTATAAGTAGAAGAGAATTATTTATAGAAACCAGTAGACCTATACATAATATTAAAATTGTTGTTTTACCATATGTTTGAGAATAAACAATAATCTCATATTAGCCTTTGTTTTACATCTACAGAATCGTGAGACAATCGTGATTTTTATTTTAAGCAAAAAAAAAAAAAAATCACGATTCTCTTTCTAGCCAGTATCGTGCAGCTCTATCATTTAGTTTGCTTTTTATACCGTATGTTATTAATTCCAGTCCACTGTTATGTGCCAAATCTTTCAACCAGTGGTCAATGGATGAATTTCCACATTGCTCCAATAGAGAGCTATGCATTTTAAGAAAAACAAAAACATGGTAATGATTTTAGTTTGATAACCTGATAATGACTAAACTTACAGGAAATAAACCCAAAGCACATATTTGAGGGTTTACTGGAACTGGTTTTGAAATAATCGAGAAAATAAATGTTTCCCAGAGTCTTCATCATTCACTTTCCCAGATACAATGTTTTTCTATGTTTTTGGCATTTGAAAGCCATATTGTATTGGATCCATCTAAATCTACTAATAATTGACAACTTCTGGGATTAAATACATGTCTGGCTCCATTCTGAATGCACTACATGTTGATTTTATTGCACAACGCCATTCTTTTAATGGCATGCATTAAAGACATACATACATACATACGCTTAGACATACATACGAGTGCATATATTTAACCATTAATGAAACGAGGAAAAAATAAGAACGGGTAAAAATAAGGACAATAATTAAAACATGATCACTGACACAGAAGCTAGGATAGATGTGATATAAGTCTTGAAACAAACCAGCTTTTTAACAACATTCAAACAACCGACCTCATAAGAATGAATTATAACAGCCTTTTGTGTCCCAAAATGTTATTAGCCAGCATAAACTGAACATTGTGTAACTTGTTTACCAAAACACACACACTCAACACCTTGTTGTGCTTCTGCTTTTGGCAACATCCGCCTAAAACTTCCTATAAACACTCT
Organism: Danio rerio; assembly: GCF_052040795.2. Taxonomy (NCBI): domain Eukaryota; kingdom Metazoa; phylum Chordata; class Actinopteri; order Cypriniformes; family Danionidae; genus Danio; species Danio rerio. The sequence goes on from NC_141037.1 coordinate 39,005,327, forward strand.
AGTGAGCATAGAGAACTTTCACGCAACCATCTAACAACAGACTGAAATGCTAAAAGCAATGTAACAACAACCTTCTAACATCTACCCAGAAAATCAATGCAACACATTAGCAAACAGCTTCTGAACATCTGAGCAGCCCCAGAGCGACACACTCACACACCCTGTCATCCAACCAGAACATCCTAGTAACACAGGTTTCACACCGCAAGTGTGAGCAGCACATCTTTTTTTCAGCGTGCTTATAAACAACTGACTGCATACACATTGGGTGCAGGAGCAGCAAGTGAGAAGCGCTGCAGAGATATGGTGTATTGCCAAGTCAACATTTTATTGCTGTAATGCTCATTCTCAATTAAAGAGAAAGCACACTTTTTTTAATGGGCGGAATAAAATTCTTTAACAAGAATTGGATTATAACAGAATTCAAAATCTAGATTGTAAAATATTAAATATAATAGTAAAATATTTATTATATATCATAATAATAGAATGCTATGTAATGTAATATAATTACATATTGCTGTGACTATGCTGGTCTCTTATACAAGTATGGTCATATTTGGTGATTCTTGCAGTCTTAACAGATTAAGATCACCTGCTCTGAAGCAATCAGAACACATTAACAACTGCATAGTAACTCTCTAGCCATCGCCACCACAATTTGTTTATGTAGATGCCAAATAGATAAATATAGACATGCCAGTGCAACTGCCGTTATGTGTTGTTAATATAATACAATATTTTTTGTATAAATATAATAGAAAAACATTGTTTTCCCCAAAATGTCTCAAAATTATTTATTTATTTAAATATAGATTTAATTTCCCAATGATACTGGATAATTTAATTAATGCTGTCAAACTAATAATTTTAATTATCGCATCCAAAATAAATGTTTGTATTTACATAATAATAATGTATACATATATACATATATATATATATATATATATATATATATATATATATATATATATATATATATATAATAAATATATATATATATATATATATATATATATATATATATATATATATATATATATATATATATATAATAAATATATATATATATATATATATATATATATATTTATTAGTATATATATTTATATATATATATATATATATATATATATATATATATATATATTTATTATATATATATATATATATATATATATATATATATATATATATATATATATATTAGTGCTGTCAATCGATTAAAAAAATTAACTAATTAATCGCACTTCAAAAAAAAAATTAATCGCTATTAATCGCATTTAAAAGACTGAAACTTGTAATTTTGGCTATTCGAGTGTAAAATTAATGTAAATGCAAGACAAATACTATTTAAATTCAAAATATAATTCATTATAAGAATTTTTTTGTTTACTTGTAATACAGATTTCTTCATGTAAACAACATACCCACAATAAACCATCAGATCCTGGCTTGACAGCCTTATTTATTACAGAAATAAAAACACAGGCATGTTAACGTCTTGAATTTCAAAACAATCAATGCCAATAAAGAAAACATTGATTTTCATATTGGATTCTAAGTGGACTGCAAAAAATGCCAAAATACAGGCATTGCAGATATGGAAAATTATAATAATAATGATAATAAAGTATTGAAAATCTGTGCATGCCCTTGGATAGGTTTACCAACTCCCATTCTATAAAAGCACAAAAGCCATAAATAGAAAATAATGAGGGTTGACAAATTAAAAAACTACATTTTTTTTATTTATTATTAAAATAAAATTACAATCCACACTGGAAATGTGAGTGTCTGTGTTTTGAGGGGGCCTAGAAAATAATGAGCATAACAAAAACTGCCTGCTGACGCACACAGTTAATGTTGATTAATAAAATAAAGATAAATAATAAAAGCAATGTGTCAGAGACCCTTAAAAAACATGTTTAACTCAACAATAAAACATCAAACGTAGCTAACAGCTTTTACATTGTCAATCAAATTGTCAAATAAACTTAAACAATTAAAAAATGAAACAAATATTTGTTTCTGCCCGAACTACAAAACTAAATGTAAAAAAAGTTGCTAAAGTTGCACACTAGTTTGGTCATGTATAAATATCATTATATTAACCATATTGTGTAATTATTATTGTCACTATAAGCCTACATCATGCTGATGATCAAAAACACAATGTCATGATATCTCATGCGCTTGTCTTCTGACCGAGTGCATCTTAAATACATGAATGGCAGCGGACATACTTTATCAATTGTAAAATAAAGACTTGCAGGTTAAGGAAACAGCATTATAGGAGGAAGTTGCAGCGGCGTGGTGCAGAATAAAAGTTTAAAAAAGTATATGTATAAGGACAGATAGGTAACTAGATAGAATAGACAGTAATATACCTGTATTGATCTGTGCCCCGCTGGAGAGTGCAGACGCAAAAGCCTGCTCCCGCGGGGCGGACCCGCGCGTGAGAAACAGGCGTGACTCGGCTATTTTGACAAATACACACTTACGTTACACAGAGCCCAACATGGAAGATTGTGATTGGGTCAGCCCATTGTCAATAAAGAAAAGAACCAATGGGCTGCGGATTATGTCACCCGGCTCTGTCCGGAAAAGAAACATCTTACTTTCACAGCGTGACAGCTCACACAGCACCGTCAATCACTGAGGCAGAAAGATATCTGCTGGGTGTTTTATGGGCCGATCAGATCATAAGAAGATGATCAGCCCGGTCCAAAAAGTACGTCTAAACAGCGGGAAACTTGCGGGTGTCTGCCCTGGCCAAAACAGGGGAAAAAACTGCGTTAATTGACTGCGTTAATTGCGTTAGTTTTTTTTAACGCGTTAATTTTTTTCAAATTAATCGCATGCGTTAACGCGTTAATTTTGACAGCGCTAATATATATATATATATATATATATATATATATATATATATATATATATACACACACAAATTCACAACGCATGGCCTTATGCCAACGCACGCCTCCCACCAGTGCCGATATACAGCCATATCGCACTGTAACTCGAGTAATATTGCTCATATATATATATATATATATATATATATATATATATATATATATATAGTCTATTGTATATTGTATATATGTATATAGTCTATTGCAGATTTAGATATTTCATGCATGCATATAACAACAATTGAAACTGCAGAGTCAATTTCACACAGTGGCTTATTGAATCTAGGCCCACACTGAATCTGCGCGCGCAGAATTCACCAGATTTTTAGCCCATCATTAATTCTGTTTATTTACTCTTTGTAAATGTGTGTAAATCTATATTTATTGAGTTTTTAAATTAATTACAGTAATATTATTGACTAATGTGAAAATGTTCACTTGATTTATGTACAATGCAGTTTGTACAATAAGTTGTTCTGTCTTTTAGTAGTAGAGATATTATATGAGAGACTTCCTTTGATTACCAAATAAAGTGGATTTAATTGAATTAGCATTTTAAACATTAATTAAAAGTTAAAAATTTATTATTTTTTATTTCACATATTAAGATTTTAGTTATGATGCTCCCAAAATAATTCTGCAGAAATCCACAGACTTTTATAAAAATTCTCTGCAGAAAAAGCAAAAAACGTCTGCAGATTCCAGCTGGCCCTACTGATGAGGCATCTGTGTATATATGACCACAACTGAAACCCGAGCATTACAGTGTTTTCCAGCTGCTTACACGCAATCTTTCATGGCACACAATTTCTGAAACATCTCACTTAAAATGCAAAAATACAGAGCAAATCTCCACAACCAGAAGCTATTTCTCAGCCTCAAGCTCATTTTTCAGTCGCATAAAACACTTCACGCAACTCTCCTCCTAAAACACAAAAGTCTAACTGGAAGCTTCTTGCTTTCCACACACAACCAATCAAGACGCAACACTTATATATTTTCACATAAGCAAACGCTAATTTCTTAACGGATCACAAGTCAGTCACTGCTTTACTCTAGTGCAGTCCTATAAATTGGTCAAAGGTGTCAGAACACTGGCTTGTTCTGGTAAAAAAAAAAAAAAACTAGTTTAGCCCCCCCCCACAATTTGTAGTTTTGTACCTACCGCATATTCTTCTTTTCTAAATCTCCTAAATTCTTCGAGAAAACAATAGATGAGTTCTTGTTAGCTTGGTGATGGAAAGTAAAGTGTATGATGGCCAACACTTTTCCCCCTGAAACTTCACACACAGTTGTGTTCTTTAGGAGAAAATGCCTTACATATGTATTTTCATTATTATTTATACATTACTACACACAGTATGTTTATGGTTTTGTTGTATGCTACTGTATACAACAATATATGTTTCTACAGCACATGTCATTGGTGCTCACAGTGTACCTGTTACTGTTCTCTGCAGATTATAATAGTAACTATATAGTATATAGTAACTATATCACTGTAGAAAATAGCATTGAAATGTAGATATAAGCCTATAAAAGAGCACAGAGTTTTAGATTTAGAACAACAGTGTTGACATGCTATATTCAAACATTTACTATTATGAAAGACTTGTTTGCTCTGATGCAAATGCTTCATTCTGACAGGTTGTTATGGCTGGGTTGTCCAAACTCAGTACTAGATGGTCAGTGTCCTCTATAGTTTCCCTCCAACTTCCTTTAACACTCCTCCCTGAAGTTTCTAGTATACCTAGAAAGAGCTTGATTAGCTGGTTCAGGAGTGTCTAATTGGGGTTGGGACTAAAATATGCAAGACACCGGCCCTGCAGGACCGAGTTTGCTCAACCCTGGTTTATGGCATTTTGAATGCAGTGTACCATTTTGAAGTAGATGTGAGGCTTTTGTGTGTGCAGTTTAGAAAGAGTTAGAAAAGAGGTGACACTGTTTTGAGAATGTGTGTAAGCATTTGGAAACAACTGTAAGAATGCAAGCTTGGTGTGGTTTTTGGTTGTAAATTATGGCAATGCTGAATTGTTCTATTTGTCTTGAAGGTGAGCTCCAAGACTGTAGCACAGTGTGTGGAGTTTTACTACACATATAAGAAGCAGGTGAAGATCGGCAGGAACGGCACGCTCGTATACGGAGAAACAGAGCCGCTGGAGACTAAACCCACAACAGAGGAGGAAGTAGACAACAAAGTGAGTTCCCGTGGCTTTGTGTGTATGTATATATATATATATATATATATATATATATATATATATATATATATATATATATATATATATATATATATATATATATATGTATATGTATATATATATGTATATGTATGTATATATATGTATGTATATATATGTATATATATGTATGTATATATATGTATATATATGTATGTATATATATGTATGTATATATATGTATGTATATATATGTATATATATGTATGTATATATATGTATGTATATATATGTATGTATATATATGTATATATATATATGTATATATATATATATATATATATGTATATATATATATATATATATATATATATATATATATATATATATGTATATATGTATATATATATATATATATATATATATATATATATATATATATATATATATATATATATATGTATATATGTATATATGTATATATTTAGATGTATATATTTAGATGTATATACACCTCCAGTCAAGTCCAGTGCAGTGCAGTAATGTTTCATTTCCATCAGAGTTCACAGAAACTCGAATCACGGAAAGAAGACGAGGAGAGCAGGAAGTGGGAAGGGTCATGTGACAGGAAGCAAGAAGACAGCCCCGGCAGGGTGACACAATCTCTACAGGCCACCGAAAATGTGAGATTTATGGAAGTTTGCATGTTTTTTATGTTATCAAATTCTCACAGAAATAGCCTGACAAGTAAGAAAAGAAGTCTATCAGAGGGTATTGAAAGACAATATTTATGTGTGCTTTAAGCACTTTGTGATATTTATAGTGCCATCTAGTGGTGTGCTTCATTATGATTTAAAAATGCACCCAAAAATGAAAGTTTGCTCACTATTTACAGTACTCACTAGGGCTGCGCGATATTGGGGAAATCTAACATGGCCATATTTTGCTATTCTGCGATCATATATTTCAATATGAATACATTTAACCAGATGACTTGAATATCTCTATTTGGAAAGAGTTATTTTAGATTGATTGGAATGATTCTAAAGAGAAGTGCATATGAATAAAATATAATAAACCATCTACAAGCATATATCAATACAAAAAAAAAAAGATACGATTGAAATAAACAATGTTTTATCGTTTTCCGAGTCTACCAGTATTTGGGTAATCGTATAATAAAAATAAAAATAGTTCAATAAAATGAATCATTTGTCAAAGTTGCAAATGGTACACTTTCTTTATATGTATATGTTTTTATTTATTCTTTTAATGCTTTTAAAAAATCATTATACAGTGACAAGCACAAAAAACACATGAAAATGATCCATAGCTGGAATCATCCAGACTAAACTTACAGGGGATAAACCCAAAGCACATATTTCAGGGTTAACTGGAACTGGTTTTGAAATAATCAAGGAAATTAATGTTTGCCAGAGTCCCAATCAGCACACTTTCCCAGATACAATGTTCTTTTGAGTTTTTTTGGAATGTGAGACCTATATTGTATTGGATTCATCTAAATCTTAAGCTTAAATGCGTGTCTGGCTCCATTCTAAATGTGCCGCATGTTGATTTTATAGCACAAAGTCATTTTTTTAATGCACCGCCTCCGCTTATACATTCATGTACATATAGTTGACCATCAATGGGATGAGGAAAAAATAAGAAATGGAAAAAGTAGGACAATAATTAATGTAATGTAATGTGTGTATTCATGTAGCGCAATTAAAACATGATCACTGACACAGAAGCTAGGATAGATGTGGTATATTGTTATTATGGAATTATAAGTTTCTTTCTGCATTCTGAAGGGTTTTGAGATATTGAGCTTCAAAGTTTTTGCATTCCATAGCAAACAGTTTGTGTCTAGCATTTGTTTTTTAAATAAAAAGTCTTAATTTAAACAACTTATAAAAAAAAACCCTATAACGTAAATAAGCTGTCAAACAACCGCCCTCATTAGAACAATTTATAACTGCTGTTTGTGTCCCAAAATGTTTTTAGCCAGCATAAACCGAACATTCTGTAACTTTATCTGTTAATAAACCAAGTACAAGCATATATCAATACAAATAAAAAAAAGAAACAATTAAAATAACAATGTTTTATCGTTTACCAAGTCTACCAGTATTTGGGTAATCGATTAATAAAAAAAAATTGTTAATAAAATGAATCATTGTAATAGTTGCAAATGGTACAATTTCTTTATATTTTTGTCTTATTTTTTTATCCTTTTAATGCTTTTAAAAATCATTATACAATCACAAACCAAAAAACACATGAAAATGATCAATTATATTATACTATATAAACTCAAGACACCCTGCGATGTGACTATTGCGAATGATCACTTTGTCATATGGATGCTGAAACGATTTATTGTGCAGCCATAGTACTCACTTTGTTAGTGTTTAATGTTGGAAACTAGTAGCCATTGAGATGACATTAAGATTGTTCAACAAAGTAAAATAAAATCTAACGGCTTTGGAACAAATGAAAGATTAGTAAATTTGACTTGAATTTTAATTAATTGACTGGGACATGCAAAACACTACATTGACCTTAAAAAGGTAATTTGTTTTGTACCTGGCTTTAGCAAAAACTGCTAATTTCCACCTGCAGTCCCTGAATGATGACAGAATTTTTCATTTTTGTGTGAACTGTCTCTTTAAATATTCAATTGTAGTTGTTGTAATGCACTAAATACAAATAAAATGGTCCAAAATATAACAATAAAATTGTAATACATTTATTAGGGACCATCACCCTGAAGTAACTTTCGAAGGGTTTTAAATTAATTCACCGCACAAGTGTTTGATCTCTGTATGTATTTAGCTTATGTTTGCTTGCGTAACATTTGTTTCCTGTCAGGCTGCTGCCGTCTTGGTATTGAGTCAGGAGAACAGCACCAGACATCCGTCCACATTGGGGGTCAGTCATCCTCCTCATCCACCTCAACCACCATCCAAACCTCGCTCCGACACTGCTGCCAGGAAAACTGGGCCCAGCAATACAGGAAAGGGACAAACCAACCAAGAGGGCGAATTCCCCTGCAAGAAGTGTGGCAGGTCAGTTTACTGGGATATATCTGTGCAATGTTATATCTTGTATACGTTTATTTAAACAAGCTGCTTTTGGCAGACGGCATCCAATTTTGGTGTCTGCATCAAATTTACTGAAGTGATTTTCATAGCAGGGTGTCCGCGGGGTCCTAAAGTCTTAAAATATCTTAAATTGTACAAAAAATAAATGTAAAGCCTTAAAAAGTCAGTTGAGTAGGTCTTAAATACTTTTAAACAGGTCTTAATTTTAATTGTTAATTTTCCATGTAAATTAATAGCCAATCAGTACAACCAACAGATCTAAAAAGGTCTTAAAAAGTCTTAAATTTGACATGATGAAACGTGCAGAAACCCGGTATAGGTATGACAAGCAAGTAAAGAGCCTCCTTCATTGTTTTTTTTAAATTATATAATTTTAAAATATGGGTGAATTTTTTGTACTTGTTCATTCAGTGTTATTCATATATTTTTATGAAAAAATGACATCACATACTTTTACTGAACTTTTGTTTAGGGTTAGAAACAACTTGCTTATAAATGGCAAAACCTAGTGGTTTGAAGGATCGTTGCAGTGTAGAGATTTAAAAGGACAATTAATGAAGTATTTGGAGCTCCGCTGGTGTCCTCAAATATATCTATAGATAAATATAGATAGATATAGATAAATAAATGTATATTTTATGGTCTGGTGAAGTTCTTGATTCTGATTGGCTGGAGGGTGTGCATTATTTTTGTTGAAACGCACAGGTAGTTCCAGTCAGTTTTGATCACAGTTTGAAATAAATGCGCTTCTCCTAAACATTTGTAGCTACCATAGCAACTCGCATGTGCTGCACAGGAAACCAATGAGGATGGTTAATGGCGGATGGGAAATCTGCAAAATTAGAAAAATACTGCTCAATTATTCCACAAAGTAAAGTATTACAAGTTTTTCGAGCAAGAATATTATTTTTAGGTCAAATCGACAGTTTATGTACAAATATAGCGTGTCTTTAAAAATTTCGACTCTTATATCTGCCAGACCATCTCAGGACCTGCTGCTGGATCTTATCCCTTGCATCTGTTGTTAAATCGGATATATAATAAATCTTTGATGTGTCTGACGGTCAGTATTTAGACTTTTGAACCTATTATTTGTTCTCAGGTGTATTTTTTTGGTCGATCGCAAAGATAAGTTTCATAATTAATTAATGACTGTAAAAAATGTAATAATACACCGATCCTTAGTGTTTGCTAAATAGCTTTTGTATTGGTTTATTTTTCTGCTCACCGATGCTGCTTTTATTTTATTCAAAAATACAGTACAAATTATGGAATGTTATTGCACTTTAAAATAACTGTTCAAAAGTAGTTTATCATTTAATTTAATCATTTATTCCAGTGATTTTAAAGATGAGTTTTCAGCATCACTCCAGTCTTCAGAGTCACATGATCCTTCAGAAATCACTCTAATATTATTTGTTGTTAATATTATTATTGTTTATTATTATTATTATAATTATTAATGGTAATAGTAATAAAACAATAATGACTGGAGTAATTTTATTTGAAGCTACATACAATAAGAAAGCAGTTGTTTATAATTTTAATAAATATTTAACAATTTAACAATTTTTTTAATTTTAATAAATACCACTTTGAACAGAATAAAAAAAAAAAGAAAAAAAACTGACCCTTAACTTTTGACTGATAATATATTTGGTAATATATTTGTATATTAAATTATGTTCCATGCATAAAGTAACATGTTGCTAAAGCTTATTTAATTAATTTGCCAATTTTAATAAGATTTGTATGTATATTATGAAATGTATAAAGCGGAAATTCTGCTATAGATAGCCCAGCATTTGTAGTATTAACAGTTATTGAAAGAGAAAGCCATTATACATACGTATTCTCCCTCATCAGAGAAGTGGTAGAAAGTTGAGAAAAGAAACACGTGTGACTGGAAACACACTCCAGGTGTGACTAGGAATGTCTTATTTGCCCATCTGTGATCGGATTGATGAAATTGCATCTTAACATTAGCAGGTTTAAACAGCAAACACATGATCTCTCTCTCTCTCCGTCTGTCATCCTGCCTGTCACTGCTAATTCAGTGGAGGGACTAGAAAATCTAACAAGTCAAAACTGGTGAAACTTCGGACAAATATTGCACAGCGAGGACAAAACTAGAACAAAACTAGTTTAAATTTAGGTCTACTTTGGCAAATGACCATGGAATAAGCGGGATAATCAACGGCTTGCTGTGTGTTAAAGCATTTTAATGCACTTCTGCTGCGTGTTGTGTGGTCCTACACTTTCACGTCTTGCATTAAAAACCTTTAATGCATGGCAAGCCATTGATTATTCCTTACTTGTATATCTTTTCAGAACAAGATATAAATGACAATAAGTGTCTATTTATGGACACCAGTGCATATATAAACAATAGTTGTTATTCTGAATGACATCTTACTGGGTGTCTTTTGTAAATGTAGCTAATTTAGTACAATCTAAAACTAGCTCTCCTAACACTTTTTATGATGCACAAATCATCAGATTACATGCACTGTGTGGTTGTTTCATAGAGCTGACAGAGAGCTGCTTATAAAGGTGGAAGGGTCTTACAGGGAAATCAATAAAGCTTGACAGCTCTGAGGTGTTCATGCAGCAGGGTTCAGTCTAGTAGTAAGCAGTAAAAAGGCAACATCTGATTTTGATTGGAGATTTTATCCATGGCAACAGTCGGCTTGTTAAATCAACAGTCTCTTAGCAACCAAGTCCATGGAGATGTTGAATGCCACGTTTCCTACATACTGTGTGTGTGTGAGTGAGAGAGAGATTGAAGACACACACACACGTGCTCTTGCTCCCAGCACTGTCCAATGTTACTGCAAGGCATTAAAAAGAATATCTTTGTGAGATGCTGTTTATGAGGAGTGAAGTGTTTACAAATGAGACCCATCTGGTGTTAAATTAAACTCAATCGTTGGTCAGCTAGCAGTAGTCTTTTTGTCATGATTTAGTTAATGAGTGTTTTTTGACTGTTCTAATTCACTGGCATTTCTGAATCTCTAATTAGTGAGCTAATGATTAATCTCCAATCTACAAGTCATTTAGTCCACTTTGCAAAAAAAAAAAAAAAAAAAAACAAGACCTCTTTATGAGGCGTGATTAATCAGACTGAACTTAGGCCCAATCCCAATTCTAACCCTTAGCACTTCCCCTTACCCCTACCCCTCATTTTGCATGCTCCCGTAAAGGGGTAGGGGTGTCCTAATACTCTTTAGGCTTAAGGTTTAGGAGAAGGGGTGAATAGCCCTTTGAACAGATATTTTTCAGGAGCACACTCGAAACCAAGGCGTAAGAAAATTTCCCAGAATACACCAGCCACAACGGTAGTATAGCTGGACCCGGAATTAGGGAGATCCACAAATTAGTAATTTTTGTCATTATTACGAATTTTTACAACAAACAGACACTTTTTAATATATTCATAACCGTGTTCATGTTTTACCGTCATGTCTAAAAAAAATAAAAGAAAAAATCGCTAAAAGAAAAACTACTAATTTTCGCGATCTACAATCCCTAATCATAACTCTTGTACAGCAGTCCCACAACATTCTGAAACTCGATGACACTGGAATGCCCTTTCAGAAAAGGCCTTTTTCTCAGGTTCAACTACATATCTCAATCTGAATCTCTGATTTGTGAATAAAGCATTCTTATTGGCCGATCAAGTTAATAAAAACTGTACTATGAATCATAGTTTATGAGTTATAGTTAGAAGTTCAGCTGAATTAACTGAATGGTCAATTTTATTTTTTTCATATCTTTGCGATGGATGATCTGTTTATCTGGATCATTAATGCAGTGTATATGATTCAAATCAGAGAGAGATCATATTTTTTATTTGCAGTGAATCAGTTGATTCAGTTAACCAAACCAGTTGTTACGTCCTTTTAGATGTTAATATTAAACTAGGAGTAGATGACAATAACATACATTAGTTTAATGTGTGTGACAAGCGGATGGAGAAAGAAATAAACTGAATCAAATAATCACTGCAATTATTTATTGCCCATATATCCAATGAAAACCAGTGAAAATATATTATACAGTGAAAGAAAAATATTTACAATGATTAAATAATGAATTACCTGGGGGGAGAGGAAGTAGTTGAATGTGCTTAAATCAAAGAAATAAATATAACAAAACTCAGTAACTGTTTTCACCAAACTAAACTAAATATGAAAAGAAAAGCATGAAAAGAAACATCTTCAACGTACCAAACGTCTTAACTAAACTGCTCTAACTAAAAACAAAAACATACAGAAAACAGCACATTCTCCTGAACCTAATGAACTAATACAAAATATCAATCTGAGTGTTGTATATGTATATCGCGCGACTTACTCACTCCTACACCTCTCCGAGGCATCACTCAAACATGTCAGTTAACTGGACAATTTCACAAACATTGTTAAATCGCAAACTTTAGACAAGAGCATTAAACAAGCAAAACACATTCTCTCAGACAAGCCCTCGCAAGAGAGACTGTCCTCACAGAGACCCACAGAAAGAATAAGAGCGAGAAGTGGCAAAGGAAAAGAGACAAAAGAGAGAGAGAGAGATCGCCATTGCAGTTTGGGCTCGGCTTTTAAACGCTATGCCAACCAGCGATTGGTGGCGCAAACCCAGCGTCAGCGGCCAACGTCATCAGCACGAAATGCGGATCCTCCAATGCCGTTCGTACCTGTAACACATGCATGAAACGACACACCCACATACAAACGAACGCACACACTTATCCAAAATACGTTCTGCAAGGGAACGTTACACCAGTCCATGTGAATGTTATGCAATTCCAATTGATCCATTTCTCATTTCATCTTTGAGCCCAATTTGAGAATGAATTGATCGTTAGAGTCGGATGTTTGTTTATTTATTAATTTACTTATTTATTCATTTTTACCTGTCTGAATTAATATTTCATGAATTATATTGATCTATTTTTCATTAAGCTCAGCTCATCATCTCAAATAACTTCATGACTGATTTATAAATGATTCATTTTTAGTTGCATCTTTAAATTGGTTGATCCAGTTGACAAAACCTGTCTGAACGATTGGTTCATGAATCATGTCTGATCTGGGGGAGAAAATTTTGCTTTTCATTATATCTTTGCAGTGAATCTGTTTGATCTAAATCATTAAACCTGTGTGTACGATGCATTCACCAATCATACAACTCCAATTCTCTGAATCAGGTATTCAATAAGACAAATCACTTATTTGAACAAAGAATCATTCTTTTGAACCAGGTCTTTGCAATGAACTGGTTGATTCAGTTAGCAAAACTAGTCTGAATGACTGGTCCCAAACGGCAAACTATAATTTATGCACTTATGCTCTATGTACTTATGCACTTACAAACTCAACATTATAGTGCATGTATGTAGTGTCATCCCAAATGGACCACTTAGCAGAAACTCAAATCGTTTCCCAAATAAGGTTTGACGGGTACCAAATTAGTGAAATAAATGACCAAACTACCAAATTAAACCTGCCATGAGTATAACCGCGTTCACCATCGGGAGGTGCTATAACCTCTCGTAGGACAATTTTGCTTTTACAATCCAAAATAAAAAAATCAGTGCCCAAAAGCTCTTCCCCTTCTGCTACGTATGCAAAACTGCGACCATTGAGTCTGTGAAGGGTCCAACATTCCACACTTCATTTTAATGATTGAATAAGTGCATCATCTGGCTATCTAAAGTGCACCTATTATTATTATTATTAGAGTTTTCAGTGTGAATGCACTACTTGCACTATTTATACTACAAAATGGTGTAGAATAGTGCATATCTATGCATTTTAGGAAACACCTACTTTTTTCACAAATCCATTTGATACTGTTCTCTGGTTTAACTAGCTAAATAATCTGCATGTCCAGTTCATGAACTGAATCAATCTTTAAAGATTTTTATTGTTTGAATTATTATTTTGTTAATTCACTTATGAACTGATTGACTCACTGATCAGATCAAAGGTATCAGTTGATCTTGCTTAAAGTCTGAATGAGTTCATGAATCTGACTGAACCGGTAAATGCATCATGATTTTAGTGAAATCTCTGCAGTGAATCAGTTGAGCCAGTTAACAAAACCAGTCTGAATTATTGATTCACAAATCCAGTTGATCTAACTCCTCTGGTTCTTTCTGAATCTCTGATTTCCAAGTGACTCATTCTTTTGAGTCAGATCTATACCATTTCTCTAAATCCAGCTGATTCCAACCTTCTAAATGATATGGACATCTAATTTGTGAATGAATCATTGTTTTATTATTGAGTTCATCTTTATTTATATAATGCTTTTTACCATGTGGATAGTGTCAAAGCAGCTTAACATAGATAAAGAAAAGAGAGTAAAAGCCATGATATTCCAAATTATTGTGGAACTTTTCAGCAATCCAGGCAGGCTTGAGATATGCAATGTTTTCAATGATTCCTTTAATTAACAAAGCTTTGCTGAACTGATCGCGATTGCTGTTGATCCAGTTCTCATGTTCATGTCTGATCATGAACAGATTTAAATGAATCATCTCTGCAAATAAGCATTACATTCGGTTCACAAAAAACATTTGGATGCACTGATAAATCTGACTCGGCCAATTCTTCATGAATCAAACAAGCGTGAATGAACGATTCTTTTTAGTCATATCTTGTTGATTCAAGTCCTGTCAAATGAAAATAACGTTTTTTTAATGTTAGTATCAGTATTGTTTGATTGTTTGATTTCTAGTGTGCTCCAAAACAGTGACAAAATTTAGATATAAATCTGATAAAAACACGTAAAGCCTAAATATTGTCTAGTATCTGATATGCCCTGCCCCCTTCACCTCACTCTCACTGGAATAGCTGTGATCAAACAAAACGCTATTGGCTGTTTTTTTTTAAATAAAAGGAGAGGGGCTACAGTATGTCCTATGCACTTTACGGGACCTTTAACAAAACCAGTCTGAATAAATGACTTCAACAAAAGTCAGTACCTGGATGCTGTTGTAGTTTGTTTTAGTCCATCAGGGGGTGCTCAACCTGGGGTTTTTGTGAGTTCTAATGCCCCAGTAAAGTGAAGGGGACACTATACTATAATGGGCGCCAATGAGATATTAAACCAAGGTCCTGACTCTCTGTGGTCATCAAAAATCCCATGGCACTAATAAATGAGTAGGAGTATAACCCTGATTTGCTGGCCAAATTCCCTTCATTGGCCCTTATAGGGTTGTACGATATTAGAATTGGGTACCAATTGATACTGGAATTTTAAAAACGTCCTATTACCACTAACATTTGAGCGGTATTGAGCATGTTTGGCAGATGTTTTGACAGATACAGGGACAGTGGAGCATTTTTATGCCGCGATTCATCGGTGGATTACTCGTATGTCAGCTTATAGACAAATCAGCGGTTCGACATGACTTTGAAACGCTCCAGTGTCCCTGTATCTATGTTTACACTATGTAAACAGCGTTGAGTTCGATGAACTGATGACCTTCACAATAACAGTCATTTCTGTTGAGCATGTGAACAAAATGGCAATTCAGCGGTGTTGAGGAACTCTTTCAGTAGTGCTCAAATGTTAGCAGGAAATGGACGTTTTTAAAACTTGAGCATCGATTGGTACCGAATTCCAGTATCGTGACAACACTAGGCCCTTACCGATCATGGCCTCCCAATCATCGCCATCCACCGAATTGTCTCTATCACTGTCTCTCCACTCCACCAATAGTTGGTGTGTGGTGAGCACACTGGCGCTGTTGTCCTGTGGCTGCTGTCATATCATCCAAGTGGATGCTGCACACTGGTGGTGGTGTCAAGAGAATCCCCTCTCATGATCGTGAAGCACTTTAAGTGTATGGCAACACACAGTAAACGCGCTATATAAATACACACATTACATTACATTCAAACTACTGACTTACAGATATGATCAATTAGTTTTTTCTTTCCCTCTAGGATCTTCTATAAGGTGAAGAGCCGCAGTGCCCACATGAAGAGTCACGCCGAGGCGGAGAAGAAAGCAGCGGCGCTCCGGCAGAGAGAGGCCGAGCAGCGGGCAGCAGCCGCCTTGTTAGCGGCCCAGCAGAACGGGGCGATGGCAGATCAGGGCAGAGGGAGGAGAGCGAGCAGCGACGACTCTTCTGATGAAGACGAGGATGCAGATGATGAAGACTGGCGCTAGCTAACAATCCCCTGCCCACGACGAAACAAAAGATAAAAAACATATTTATTTTTACCTTACCAGCCAACAAGACCCATCCCAAAAGAACAGTTTCAGGGACTGGCTCACTCCCGTATAATGTGTGTGTGTGCGTGTGTGTTACGTGTGTATGAGGCGGATAAAGACAGAGACCGATGCTGTAGAGGCATTCAGGGGCTTCGTGTTCAGATATAGGGCTATTGGGAGTGTAAGCCATGCCATCTCAGTGTGAATGTGTGTGTGTCTGCGTGCGTGCGTGTGCAAAATGCACTTTTAGACTCATGGACACACACTGATCTGTGCACAGAACTCACTCACTGTTCACTGCTGTGAAATGGACGCCGAAGGACACAAAAGCAAGTGTGTGTGTGCGTGTATGTGTGTGTGTTTTCTCCTCCTTTTCCGAAACGAAGATATCTTTTTCTTCCACGTGACTGACTGCCAAACGCTTGCACAACTGTGCTTGTACGCCTGGTCTTGATCTCCAGTGCTGTAATTACGGGCTTTCTGTTTTTGAGCATCTTAAAGGTATAGTTCATCCCAAATGGAAAATTCAGGCAGGCGTCACCCTTATGTCGTTCCAGAATAATACTCCTTTTTTTCTGTAGAACACACAGATTAGCAGAACATTCATGTTGTTCTGTGCCATTCATCGCAAATATAACCCAAGGGCTTTTCATCTTCAAAAGAGACGAAAAAAAATCATAAGTACTTCAGATAACTATGCGGATTTTCAAATCTTTTGAAGCCACAAAGTCGTCTTGACATAGTGTTTTAACTGAAACTATCAAAAAAGGATGATTATGGTTGGTTTTTCCTTTAATAGTAGCTTTTTGTTAAAGATTAAGAAACATTTGACCTGTTTTATGCACCACAGCCAAACAAAACTGGGGTTTATTTCATTTTTGCAGTTTTTGGATAATGAATAATCTGTCCAAAATGTAGTTTTCTCTTTAATATAGCAAAGTCTTAAAATAAAGTGCTGAGAAAGACACTTAAATTAAATATAAATGCTTATTAAAAAAAAAACATCTAAATTTGCAAATCCTGGAGAAAAAAATATATGCACAAACTAATAAATATTAAACAACTATAGTATAGGATGTAATCATAGAAAGCACTGCACTTTACTAAAGCTTGAAGGCCCAGTAGTTGGAAAAGAGCAGCTTGAACATTCTGCTTAATGTCTTATTTCTTCCCACTCTCAAAATAAGCGGTTGGAAAGATCTAATGTAAGGGGATTAAATCTATAATTATTCTTTTTGAAACAAACTATAAAAAATCATCTAAATTTGTAAGTCATTGGGAAAAAAACATTGAGTTAAAAATGTATGCACAAGAACAAGCTGATAGATATCAAACAAGCATAGTATGCGAACACACAAAGAAACACTGCCATGAACTACATTTAGATATGTGTGTACAGGCAGACATAAAAGCTATGATTATTATATGTTGATAATAAAATATATATTTTTAGGTAAACAAATGCTTGATAGGAGCTCCAGAAAGCTTTAAATATGGTAAACAATTAGAATAAACCACTTTTATTATTACTTTTTTCACTTTCTAAAGCTTGAAGGCCCGGTAGTTTTTTCACTGGGAAAAAAGGTTGAGTTGATAATATATGCACAAAAATAAATTGATGGATATTAAACAAGTATAGTATAGTATGTAATTATAGAAAAAACTATGCACTTTACTGCATTTAGATATGTGTGTACAGGCAGGCATGAAAGTTACGATTTATTATTTGTTGATGATAATAAAATGTATATATTTCAGTCAAACAAATGCATTATAGAACCCCCCCAGAAACTTCAAACATGGTAAACGATTCAAATAAACCACTTTTATTGTTACTTGTTTTTGTCTTTCTAAAGCTTTATGGCCCAGTAGTTGGAAAAGAGCAAATTGAACATTCTGCTTAACGTCTTATTTTTCCCCACTCCTAAAATGAGCATTTGGAAAGGTCTAAGGTGATTAAATGTAGAATTGTTTACTTTTTTTTTTTGAATAAACTATATATATATATATATATATATATATATATATATATATATATATATATATATATATATATATATATATATATATATATAAATATATATATATATATATATATATATATATATATATATATAAATATATATATATATATATATATATATATATATATATATATATATACAAATTTGTAAAAATATGGGGAAAATAAGGTTGAGCTAAAAATGTAAACACAAGAACAAACTGATAAATATTAAACAAGTATTGTATAGTTTGTAATCATAGAAAAAAACACCGCAATTTACCACATTTAGATATGTGTGTACAGGCAGGCATGAAATCTGTAACTTATTGTTTGTTAATAATAATAATAAAATATATTTTATTTGGTCAAACAAATGCATTATTGGAGCACCAGAAAGCTTTAAATATGGTAAACAATTAGAAAAAACCCTTTTTATTAATGCTTTTTTGGTCTTTTTAAAGCTTGAAGGCCCAGTAGTTGCAAAAGAGCAGCTTGAACATTCTGCTTAATGTCTTTTTTTTCTCCCCACTCCCATAATAAGCGTTTGGAAGATCTAATGTAAGGGGATTCAATCTAGAATTTTTCTCTTTTTTTGTAATAAACTATAACAAAAATTATCTAATTTTGTAAAAATATGGGGAAAGAAGGTTTAGTTAAAAATATAAACACAAGAACAAACTGATACATATTAAACAAGCATAGTATAGTATGCGCACATACAAAAAAACTGCTATTTACTACATTTAGATATGCGTGTACAGGCAGACATGAAAGCTACGATATATTATTTCTTGATAATAATAAAATATATTTTATTTGGTCAAACAAATGCATTATTGGAGCACCAGAAAGCTTTAAATATGGTAAACAATTAGAAAAAAACCTTTTTATTAATACTTTTTTTGTCTTTCTAAAGCTTGAAGGCCCGGTAATTCTAAAAGGGCAGCTTGAACATTCTGCTTAACGTCTTATTTTTCCCACTCTTAAAATACACATTTAAAAAGATCTAAGACAGTGTTTCTCAGCCACGTTCCTGGAGGACCACCAGCTTTGCACATTTTTTCATGTCTCTTAACCAAACACAGCTGATTCAGATCATCAACTCATTAGCAGTGATTGAAAGACCTGTAATAGGTGTGACAAAGGAGACATGCAAAACTTGCAGTGTTGGTGGTCCTCCAGGAGCATGGTTGAGAAACCCTAATCTAAGGTGATTACATGATTCTAGAATTTTCCTCCTTTTTTTGAGATGAACTATTCCTTTAGTATAAACTGGTGACCTCGCTGATGCCTTCGATGTTTTCGACACTTTCTATCTTTACAAGACAATCACTTTTACAAACGTTCTTTTATATATACAACGGTTGTCCTTGATATAATCATTGGCTGTTAGTAGTGTCACTATCAGCTTTGTATTGTTTTATTATTATGTAAAGGGGGGTTGGAGGTAATTCTTTTTCTCATTTGACTTTTAGTTTTGCCACCTGCGTTGAATTTGAAGATAACAAACACTCGCTGAGAGCATGATTATATACAGAAAAACACACTGCAAGTGCAATATAGCAATAGCGGGACTCGTGTTGAGTTCCCACCCACTCGACGACTTATTTGATCTCTTTCTCAGCATCTTTGAACAAAAAAAGTATTAGATAATCAAGTTATATTTTAGTATAAGAACAAACGCGAGCGGTTGGTGAGTTTTAAGGGCAGTTGTACAGTAGAAGCAGCTCGGGTTTCTGTCTCTCCGCTGGCCAAACACTTAAGCACTTGGCTTTGTTTCTATGGCAGCAAAGAGTCTTCTTTTTAAAGGAGAGACACACTGGGGATTCACCGCCAACAGTAACGGCTCCAATTATTGCTGATAACACACAAGTCTTCTATGCAGCGTGCGTGTGTGTGTGTGTGTGTGTGTGTGTGTGTGTGTGTGTGTGTGTGTGTGTGTGTGTGTGTGTGTGTGCGTGTGCGTGTGCGTGTAAGAGAAAGAGCGTATTCATGTGTTTATTTTGCATGCGTGGTTGTGTGTAGTTGATCACCGATACTCAAAAACTGTTTCAAACTTAAAAGCCAAGTGAGAAAAAGAAGATATTTAATGTCTTTTTCTTAATCTTTTTTGAAAACAAATATAAATATATATATTATATTCTTGTTGACATATGTGAAAAGACTGATTCGCTCGAATATGAAGATATGGGCATTTTGTTGAAATGGTTTAGCCAAGCTTT
The DNA here is from genome assembly GCF_052040795.2 of Danio rerio. Taxonomy (NCBI): domain Eukaryota; kingdom Metazoa; phylum Chordata; class Actinopteri; order Cypriniformes; family Danionidae; genus Danio; species Danio rerio. Next base: position 39,025,991 of record NC_141037.1, read on the forward strand.
TTTGTTATTGTTGTCGATGTTGTGTTTTGTTGTTGTTGTTGTTGTTATTGAAATATGAAATTGAATTGGAGGGAATTGTAAAGGGTGAACCTCCTGTTTCTGTCTTTTCATTCAGCCAAGGGAAATTTCTTCTGCAGAGGAATGTTAAGTATGATAAAGGCTTCTTAAGACTGTATATGCACACTTTCTATGCTATTTTCATAGGGGCTTGTACACTAATGACGGCTGTGGAGAGAAACTCTGAAGTGCTTTTTACTACAGTGTAACTTATTGTGTTTCAGTTGTGTTTTCCTCATGTGTTTTAGAATAATAAACAAGGAAAAACACAATAAACATGACCATTTGTAACAGTATTTGCGGAGGAATGTGTTTTAGTCATAATTCATTGTTGTTTGTGCACTGAATGTCCACACGGTGGCACTGTTGGATCGTTTATTTTCTGACATTAGAATAGCTGCAGTGATCACATGAAAATCTTTATTCAAAAGATGTAAATCGGGTATTACAGACATGTTTCAATAGGCATATGATGGTAAGTGGGACTTAAATAAATGCTCGTTTCTATTTTAAATACATTCCAATAAAGCATTTGTATTATATTATTATATACCAAACAAAAAGATGTATAACACTAGTTAAAATAATTCTCAATGCTGATTAATTTATTAAATATTCATGGAAAATAGAAAAGTGTAACTGTCTTACAGTGTAACCTTTATTTGCTTAATATATTTATTTGTATTTAAAATACATATAATAACTGTTTGTTTTATATTATTATAAAACTACCTGAGAAAAGTTTTGTCACCTATCCAAGTTTTAGGAACAACAAATATTAACTTGACTTCTAGTTGATGATTTGGGCAAAGGCTTCTAGATTACTATTATTTTACCGAAATTAAACATGATCATGCCTTCATTTTTAATGACTTAATTAGGACAGTAAGGTCTGACTGCGCTTAGACAAAAGTCTTGTCACTTATCAGATATGATGTACAGTATAGAATATATAGTAATGATGCAGTGGAAAAATAATGAATATTATGTATGACTTCCATGAGCCTGGAGGACTGCATCCATACATCTCTGCAGTGACTCAAATAACGTATTAATAAAGTCATCTGGAATGGCAAAGAAAGCGTTCTTGCAGGACTCCCAGAGTTCACCAAGATTCTTTAGATTCATTTTCAATGCCTTCTCCATTTTACCCCAGAAATGCTCAATAATGTTCATATCTGGTGACTGGCCTGGCCAATCCTGTAGCACCTTGACCTTCTTTGCTTTTAGGAACTTTAATGTGGAGGCTGAAGTATGAGAAGGAGCGCTATCCTGCTGAAGAATTTGACCTCTCCTGTGGTTTGTAATGTATGAATGTAACTCCAAACCATGATTTTTCCATCATCAAACTTGACTGATTTCTCTGAGAATGTTGGGTCCATGCAGGTTACTGTAGGTCTTTTGCAGTATTTGTTATGATTGGGATGCAGTTCAACAGATAATTCATCTGTAAAATCTTTGCTTTTCTAAATAATCTACTATAGAAGTCAAGCTTTGTTGCTCCTTTAACTGGGATCGACGACAAGACTTGTCAGGTAGTCTACACATAATAAAGACAAAATGAGATATATAACAACACAATAACAAAATTCTAAATGCTAATTAATCTATTAAAATTCTAACATCTTTCATGTCAAAATATGAGTGAAATAATGTTTTGTCTTTCAGCCTAACTCATTTGCTAAAAAATGAAACATCAGTACTTATTAAAACTAGTGAAACGATAAGTGATTAAACAAAATTTTATTACATTTCAAATTATTAAACTCTTAATTGCTGACAAATACTAAAAACCTGAACCTGTGTTTTTAAGGATATTGGATTTACAGATTTGATTGCTCTTAATGCCTGCCATTGATTTTTGTTCTATAAATGAAATTGTAAGGCTGAATTACACCTTTATTAGTTTTGATGCTTTGAAGCTGAAAAAAAAAAGTATTTGGCTTCAACTGACCTGTCTTTCCCTGTAACATCTGCATTTGATCCATTTCTGAAGAACTATAAAGCTCTGGCATGAGCTTAGAGAGTTTGTCAAAGTATTTCTCACGCACCTCTTTATATTTACCACAGTGAAGGAGAAATGTCTGCCTCTCAAACACCGTCATGGAAAGCACATAACTTTGCACAATTGCATATTATTAAAATAACATCAGCATAATGCAAATTTAAGCAGTTACGTTGTTGACATTTTCAAGTTGTTGAGAGTTCTTAGTAAAACACTGTATTACCTCAAAAACGCTCGTTTTTCCCCTTTATATGCCTGTATATTTTGCCAACATAATAGGTAATAATCAAACAATAAAACACACCGTTGTTTTGTGTCGTGTGTGTATAAAAAACTCATCAACTTGAACTTTGTTTGGAATTTTGCGCTGTTGTTTTCCTGCCAACCCTTGGGTGGCGCCAAACCCTGCCAAATGATCCGCCATCAAGTCCTGCAGTTCAGCTCCAAGCATCCATACGCGGATGGAAAGCAATTATGTAATTTAGAGCAGAACATTCTGATGGATAAACAAAGAAAGAGAAGAGTCATCGTAGCTAAAACACGTATAAACAATCCCGACTAACAAAAACAAATATGTCCTTTTAGCAATTCAAATGAAAGGATTGTATGTTTGACAGAGATGGATTTTTAGCTTTACTCTCATGCAAACTACAAATGCATAAGCAAACTTTTACTGGAAAACTATACGTGGAAACCAGTCCACCACCTGTACACACTGACCAGAGACAAACACATCCGATCCACCACAATGTAAACAAAAGAAACATTCAAATATAAAAGGGGAAAAAAGATGACTGGAGCTGTACATTTGACAAGAGTACCCTATTTCAGTTTTTTTGTACTAAGAAAATTTACGTCTGTCTATTGTTTTTGTCCAGATGTCAAAGCTGCTCTGTTTGTTGTTAGGATGACCATTTTAAGTTTAAACTGTTTTCTAACATGGACCACATTAAATAAACATGTTTAATCAGTTTTTTTTTACTAGTAGCCTACCCACAGCTCTCAATGATGACCAATTAAGTCAAGAGGGCGGGGCTTAACCTTTCACATGATAGGTAAATACCGTAAGCACTAGAGAGTCTAGGGTAAGACACTAAGCAAAAATGTTTGTAATTTAACAACTGTTTTTCGACGGTAATACAAAACGACCTACAGTAATTCCTGTTTTGTGAAATTATTGGAATCGTTTTCGTGACAGAATAGTGCACACTGGAAAAAAACACACACATTAGGCTACCCACAACGGCTGTTAGTCTTGTTTGCTAGCACAATCACCACTATAATGGCAATATAATACTATAGCCAGGGATGGGCAAAAATACATGGACATGTATTTCAAATAAAATGTCAAATGCCTCAGTTTTACATCTGTTTTGCATACAGCTGTTTGTTTCAGAGAAAGCGTGCATGCACGCCCAATGACGCCCACTTCAGTGAACACAACCTGCATAGGCTGTGAATAAAAGGTAACGAAGTTGTAAATAGCGTTCAGTTTGTTGCACAGAGCGATCGTTTGAGGGTCGTACGGGAGGTTTGATTTGCATGTGTGTTTTTTCTCACAGTGACAGCAGCCATGAGCCGCACTCAGAAGTAAAAGTGAAACCACATTTAAATGATCATATCGCATTTTACAGTTATGATTACGACAAGCATTTGATATGTTTTTTTTCTTTCATAGCGAACACAAAGTGTTGTGCATAAAAATAATTGTTTACCGTGTCAGTATAACAACCCTAGCCTATATAGGCTATAATGTTGAATATAATGCAAGGAGTCTGATAATGACAAATTCTAGTTTTACCAGTGAAAACAAATGGTCTAATAATGTTTCCAATGACATGACAAGCACACGTCTTCAACATAATAAATCAATTTCAGAATTATGATTAGTTATGTTCTGATGTCATCATTTTACTGTGAATTAGCACACAGGACACATTGAAAGTCTGTTCAATTTAGCATTTTAAGCAACAGTAGACCTACACATAGGCCTAATATTATTGTTGTTTTAACATATATGTTTGAGAATTAAAAATAATAATAGGCTAATCCTTTATTAATAGGCTAATATTAACCTTTATTTTACATCGTGAGAAAATCGTAAATCTAGATTTTAAGCAAAAAAAAAATATAAAAAATCGTGATTCACATTTTTGCCAGAATCGTGCTGTCCTACCTATAGGCATCGACTGAGAAAGCATCAGGGCCGGAGTGGGACTACTTTTCAGCCTACTTTTCAGCATCAATCTGAGACCGCATTTGTATGAAGTCATCATGTAGACTTCTTACAAAGTATTACAATGTAGTACTTTGATACAAAATATAAACCCATTATCATCAACTTTATCAAAAACAAACTACAGAACACTATTTTGTATTTAAAATATGTATTTTAAGTACAAGTATCATAAATACTGCCCATCCCTGACTATACCCTAGTAGCAAAGAATTCTGGCCCAGATTTGGCATAAAGCTGGCACAGCAGGCATTCATCCGGCACTGGCATACAGCATGTGGGCCAAACATGGCCCGGGTTTGGCAGAGGTGGCATCGTCTTTAAGGCGGCACACAAGATTTGGGCCAGGTGAAAAATTAAGTATTTGGGCCAGATTTAAAAATTTGATAAGTGGGCCATGTGAGTTTGGCCAGTCTTGACCCACATTTAAAATACACTAAAATCATTTTTGAATAAAGAAAAAAAATTCTACCAATCAGGTCACTTTGAGAAAAAGCGTGCCCATAGTGTGCCTAAAGCGCATCACTCCATGGGTTTATCAATTTCATTGCAATCGTGACACACCAACCTATCTGGCCCAGTTCAGGCCCAGTTATGAGTTATTAACTTGGCTGAGACTTGGCCCAGATATGGTCTGTGTTTGGCCCTTGTCTGGAAGCCAGATTTGGTCCAGTCATGTACCGTAATTCACTGCGGCATGTGGGCCAAGCAAAACCTGATTGTGTGGGCCAGAGCTGGGCCAGAGAAATTTTGCTATGTGGGTAGCACTATTTTGAAACTCAAGTGTTCTTTGACAACAGTAAACCCTTTTTTTTGTGTGTTGTTCTACCTTAATTTCCCTAAGTCAATTCACACTCTGTATTCATTTCATTCTGATGTTTGCTTAAGTTATGAAGTGATACATTTTTCTCATATGATAAATTTTCAAGTGAAAAGCAAACAATTTTGAGGAAGACAGAAAAATGGTTAGATTTGAGCTCTGGAGCTGTATTGTTGCTTCTCATGCTGTAATATGAGTTTTCCAGGCCAAAATCACAAAGTGCTAAAAACTGACTAAACCAATGAAACTCATCATGCTTTTTGTTTTAAACAGCCTTTTACTAGCAAAGTCAGTGAAAATAGTTTATAGATCTATTATTGTGTGTACCAACTGTGGTTAGTTGATGCAGCGAAGAGAAACGTCCTGGAGGTGTTGTGTTGACTGTTGCTGTGGTGTACAGGCCACTGGTTAAAAACAAAACCCAAATGTGTGTTCAAAAGTGAACACCAGGGGATTTTGGGAGACTCAAACAAGAACAGTGCGAGGTGGTTTTGTGCATTCCTTTTTCTCTCCTTCACTTGGAGGAGATGCAGAGATAAAACATAATCGCTGCTGAGAGATGATTGTAGCGTTTTTTACAACATATGGAAGCAATCAGAGATCAGAAGGGATCAGTTTATCTTATAGAAGGACGCACAAAGACAGAGTTTGCTCAATCTGCAATGCAAACTTCAGTAAAATAGTGTGTTTGGAAGAAATTCCAGTAGGCCATTTGTAACAGATGTGAAAGGTGTGTTCATTAATCAATGGAAAAGGCCACAAGTCACTGGCAGCATCCGTTTTGGCCTAATGTCCCGCAGGGCGATGGGAGCTTGTTTAAAAAAAAAAGAGATGAAGACAGCAGTACAGCAGAGATGTTTAGGATTTAGTGGCTCTGTCTCTGCACATTTTGTGTGAAGCTCTGGAGTCACGTTTGAAAGGTGTATGGAGGAAGAGCTGTGTTTGATACAGATTCACTTAGCAGATGTTTGAAGAAGCTAAATGAACGTCATGAAAACATGGACAAAATCTAATTAAAACATAGGTTTGTTTAATTTATTTTTTCTGGGTTTTCAACTTTATTGATTGGACAGGGAGTTTGCATGTTCTCCCTGCCTTCGCGTGGGTTTCCTTCGGGTGCTCCGGTTTCCCCCACAGTCCAAAGACATGTGGTACAGGTGAATTGGGTAGGCTAAATTGTCCGTAGTGTATGAGTGTGTGTTTGAATGTGTGAGTGGATGTTTCCCAGAGATGGGTTGCGGCTGGAAGGGCATCCGCTGCATAAAAAAACTTGCTGGATAAGTTGGCGGTTCATTCCGCTGTGGCGACCCCAGATTAATAAAGGGACTCAGCCGACAAGAAAATGAATGAATGAATGATAGGACAGTAGGAGAGTACAGGAAAGAGTGGGGAGCAGACAGCAGACAGAAGGAAAGGAACAGCATATGGACCTTGAGGCGGGAGTCAAACACTGGTCACCTTGAGCACCGTCTGTCAACACATTAACCACTACGCCATTGGTGCTGACTTTCATTTATTTATTTTGATATATAAAATGTACAATGACAATGGAATGTACCATCAAACCGTAGATTCTCCCTTGTGTCACATTCTGGCTGGACTGTTTATTATTAACAGAAATCTGTGGCACTTTCTCTGAAGAATTTATGCTTTTGGAAGACTCACTTAGAAGACATTTTGGAAAACTCATTCCATGTTTAATAGAGTACTGCTGCTTACTGAAAAATAAAGCTAATCACACAATAATAATTAATTCCTTAAGTTTTCATTGCTGATGTCAAAATGTACATATTCAAATGCACAATATATAATACAAATGCATAAATACTTTGATTTCATACACTTTCAGAAATCAAGATACAAATACTGTTCCACTTTAAGTTCATTCGTTCATTTTCTTTTCAGCTTAGTCCCTTTATTAATCTGGGGTCGCCACAGCAGAATGAACAGCCAACTTATCCAGCATATGTTTTACGCAGCGGATGCCCTTCTAGCTGCAACCCATTACTGGGAAACATTTATACACACTCATGCACACACATGCACTACGGACAATTGTTTTTTTTTAGCTTACCCAATGCAACTATACCACATGTTTTTGGACTTGTGGGGGAAACCAGAGCAACCGGAGGAAACCCACACAAACACTCGGAGAACATGCAAACTCTACACAGAAATGCCAACCCAGCTGAGGCTTGAACCAATGACCTTCTTGCTGTGAGGCAACAGCGCTATCCACTGCGCCACCATGCTGCTCACTTCAAGTTTATACTATTTTATATTTATTTATGTGCACTTTAGGTATTAATATTATAGTACACAATGTAGACCATTCAGGTAAAATGTGTATCTTTTGAGAAGGTGCCGCACCAGTAAACTATGCATTCATTATTGTTGCCTTGTCTTTTGAATTTTAATCAATTTCTCGTTTTTTTTTTGGCGCCACTGAGCGATGACGGAGTAAGACGTGCGTTTAAGAGCTCCCTTAGCCAAATCCGCTAAAAAATACTTACAAGGACCAATAATTTTGTAATTTCTATCTTTTCAGAACGCATTTACTTTTAAAACAGTTAGACTTCAAGTTCGACTGGATATCTCAACATGAGCAAACAAAAACCTAAGAAACTGAAATCGACGCAACTAGGCCTCGACCAACCACCGACCTTGCCTGACACACAGCCCAACGAGTCCAGCGGTGATGAGGAGGATCCTCCTAACCGAGCTCTATTAGCTGCCATCACAGCACTCAGAGGTGAAATGACTAAGATAAAAGATGACATCTGTGAGAAATTGGAAAGACGCATTGAGCGGGTGTATAAAGATCTGAGAGCGGAGATTGTTACGATTAACAACATCACTCAAGAGTCTATTACTAATCTTGAAACAAAATCTCAAACGCTACAGGCTAAAGTCACTGACATAGAAGAAGCCGCCACTGCGCACTCAGATAGCATTAGCCAACTTGAACAACAGGTGGCTAATCTCAGTAACGAAGTTCTCAGTCTTAAACAAAAGAATGAAGACTTAGAAGGAAGATCCCGCAGAAACAATATCAGAATTACAGGTATACGAGAGGCCTCGGAGACGACGAAACCGAGGGACTTTATTGCCAATCTGCTGAAAGATGTACTCTCGTTGGACGAACCCCCGCTTATTGACAGAGCCCACAGGACCCTTCGCCAGCGTCCGAACCCCTCTGATCCACCGCGCCCATTCGTAATACGCCTCCATTACTATCACGTCCTGGAAGACATCCTCCGCAAAGCTGCCGCTTTGAAAAACCTTCAATATCAAGGTAAACCCATTAGCATCTTCCCCGACTACCCACCGTCAGTGGCAAAGCGAAGGGCGCAATTCAACAAAGCCAGGCAACTATTGCGCAATCAACCCGGCGTCAGATATGGCTTACTTTACCCAGCGAGACTACTAGTGACCCACAATGGCTCACAATCATCCTTCACAGATCCGCCAAAAGCCGAAGAGTATGCTGCGCAGCTCACAACAACTCCATCGGGATCAACTGAAAGAAGTTAAAAGACTGATAATACATCAGATATCCTACTTAGGCAAGGATTCTTACCAAATGCGGTAAGATAACATAACAAGAAATATAGGTTGAGAGAGACATTTATATCAGACTCTTACTGTCAGTATTCTACGAAGGTTTTCACAAGGTAATATCCTCATTTCTTTGATGACGTGCATCTCCACTGTTTCCTAAACGTTGTTCTGAAGATATCCAATAAGATGTATAAGAAATTACTCTCAAGCTATATATATTTTATTTTTAAATTGATCCTACAATTATTCTGTTCTGTGCTACAAACGGTCATGATTCTATAATTTGGCTTGGGGAGCTTCCCCCAAAAGAAGTAACAGTCTTAGTAAGTTAGGTTACTCATACAGGGAAGGTTTTTATTTATTTAATTTTTTTTTTTTATTTTATTTTATTCTTGTTCTTCTAGTTCTTTCCCGCGAACGATTTTCCTACGGCTACATTAGGTTAGCCTAAGATAGTTATGTTCATGTTGTTCACTTATTTGTTGTTCACTGTGTTTATGCTCACGAATATGCAGAATTACAATTCTTGTGCAGCAATAGAAGCAAGTTTTATTCAATACAATTCAGATAGATACTTGATTCCCTATCTCATTCAGAAGCCAACTTTCCCACTTATTATATATGACGAACGCATTGAATATTAAAAGGGGACTGACATTTACAAGCTGGAATATACGTGGCGCAAACAACCCGGTAAAGAGAGGTAAAGTCTTGAATCACTTAAAATCATTACACTCAGACATAACCTTTTTGCAAGAGACACATTTAAAAAACAATTGCCATAATAGATTGAAAGCAAAATGGGTAAAAGAGATATATCACACATCTTTCTCCACAAAAGCAAGAGGAGCAGCCATTATAATAAAGAAAGGCATACCCTTTATTCATAATTCCACTATAGCAGATAAAGATGGTCGTTACATCATTGTCTCGGGAGAGATATACAACATATCTCTAACCCTCGTCAATATATATGCTCCTAATATGGATAACCCTGCATTTTTTAAGAAAGTCTTCAGTTTGCTTCCCAATCTATCGCAGACTATGCTAATAATAGGAGGAGATTTTAACACACCTTTAGACCCATTTCTTGATAGATCAACATCTCGTAAAATTCCCAAAAATAATTCAAGTGTTCTTATAAACTCATTCATCAAAAGCATGAACTTAATAGATCTATGGTGTTTTACCAACCCATCTGGCAGAGATTATTCCTTTTTTTCGGCAGTTCATAACTCTTATAGTAGAATCGATTATTTCCTAATTGACGCTCGACTAGTCCCATTCACAACTAATGTGAAATATCATGCCATATCAATTTCAGACCACTGCCCAATAACATTCAATTTACATCTGGAAGGTATGGACCCACCCAGTAGATCCTGGAGATTAAACCCTTATTTACTGACAGACAAGGAGTTTTGTAAATTCATTGAAGCTCAAATAAAACTATATTTTGAAACGAATGATACCCCAGAAGTCACACCATGCACTTTATGGGAGGCTTTCAAAGCCTATTTAAGAGGATGTGTAATCTCATATGAAGCTGCCAAAAAGAAAAAAGAAGTAAATCAATGTAAACATCTTGAAGAACAGATACAACAATTAGACCGACAGAATGCTTTAAACCCCACTCCCAAATTACATAGAGAAATAACTAACCTGAAATATCAACTCAATCAGCTTCTATCCGGGAAAATTTCATCAGCTTTTTTATTCATTAAGCAAAAACATTTTGAATTTGGAGAAAAGCCTCACAAATTATTAGCTCGCCAACTTAAAAAAATAGAAGCAGATCGAACTATTCATAGGATTAGAGATGACAGGGGACATATATTACTTAAACCAAAGGAGATAAACACGCGTTTCTTACAATTTTACTCTGACTTGTATACTTCAAAATGTAACAGCGACCACAATACTATGAATAAATTTCTAGACGAATGTAACTTATCAAAAATCTCACATGAAGACTCGGAAATGCTTAATACAGATATCCAAGCCACAGAAATACAAAAGGCAATAGCCTCCCTTAAAAGCGGAAAATCACCTGGCCCTGATGGTATGCCGGTCGAACTTTATAAAAAATTTAGTAATATCCTTATACCATTTCTCCACAGAATGTACAACCAAGCCCAACTAGACAGCACCCTGCCACCAACATTAACTCAAGCTACAATCACTGTTATCCATAAAAAGGGAAAAGATGAGCTAAACGTTGGCTCATATCGTCCAATTTCCCTATTAAACATAGATTATAAAATATATGCAAAAATCCTGGCCAATAGACTAACCCCTTTAATGAATACAATAGTTCACAGCGATCAAACTGGCTTTATATCAAATAGATCCTCATCGTCTAATTTACGACGTCTGTTTGATATCTTATACACTGACAGGAAAACTCACAACGATCTAGCCATATTGACTCTCGACGCTGAGAAGGCATTTGATCAGATAGAGTGGGAATATCTGTTTGAAGTACTTAAACGACTTAATTTAGGTGAAAGGTTCATTAAATGGATAAGACTTTTATACACAAACCCCAAAGCTCAAATTCATACAAACCGCAATTTGTCTTCCTCATTTCATCTGTTCAGAGGAACACGACAAGGATGCCCCCTGTCAGCTCTAATTTTCGCTCTGGCTATTGAACCACTTGCACAAAGTATACGTTTAGACCCCCAAATATATGGTTATCAGACAAAGACCACAACAAATAAAATTTCGCTATATGCAGATGATATTTTGTTGTATGTGACCAAACCTCTCCTCTCTATACCATCCATTCTTGAAAAAATTGAAATGTTTGGGAAATTCTCAGGATACCAGATAAATTGGACAAAGAGTTCACTAATGCCAGTTCATGACATTCCTCAAACAACGTTAGCAAGGTTCCCCTTTAAGGTTACCAATGACAAATTCACATATCTGGGTATAGAGGTTACAAAGAAACTTTCCTCTCTCATGCAATCTAATTTTCCACCTCTATTGGAAAAACTTAAAAATAAAATTCAGTTTTGGAAAACCTTACCAATATCACTACTTGGGAGGATAAATGCAATCAAAATGATCTTTTTGCCTCAAGTACTTTACTTGTTCCAAAATATTCCGATTTTCTTAACAAAATCCCTTTTCAAGAAAATCGATTCAATTATTCAACCATTTCTATGGGATTATAAAACTCCAAGAATTAGCAAAAAACATTTAACCAAATCTAAAATGAACGGAGGTCTATCCCTCCCAAATTTCATGATGTATTATTGGGCGTGTGCTTTGAAAAATATTAACTCCTTTAACATCACTTCTAACACTCTCCCCATTTGGTTAGCTATTGAAATGGAAGACTGTGATCCATATTTACCTGCTGCCCTAGTACTTTCACCTTTACCACTTGACAAAACAAAGGACATTCAAAATCCGATCATACATAATTTGTTTCGTATATGGAGACAAATTAAATCACACTTTACCCACAAGACGCTGCCTCTTTCTTTACCAATTGCTAAAAATCCATCCTTTCCCCCTTCTAATTTAGATCTGACGTTTACTAATTGGAGGAAATTAGGATTATGTTGCATCCGTGACCTGTATATTGAGGGTAAATTTGCTTCCTTTGCACAATTACAAACAAAGTTCAAATTACATAACAATAATTTCTTTAGATATCTACAGGTTAGAGATTACATTCAAAAATTAATGCCAGATTTCGATACACAACCACAATCTATGCTTGATGAATGTTGCACTATATCCCCATATAAAAATAAATTTATCTCTAATATATATAACAAATTACAAACAATATCCCCTCCCTCATCCAATAAATACAAGGATAGCTGGGAGAAAGACATGGGTACCCATATTCCTGATGACATCTGGGAAGAATCTTTGGAACACATACACTCATGCTCCTATAATACGAGACATCGTCTTATACAATTCAAAATTATACATAGGCTTCACTTTTCAAAAGTAAAGATCCACAACATTTTCCCAAACGCTTTATCCAACTGTGATAAATGTCAGTCCCCTAATGCAACACTTTTCCATGCTTTTTTTTCTTGCCCGAAGGTCACAAACTACTGGTCTGATGTATTTAATGTATTGTCAAGAATTTTTAAGACTATACTATCACCTGATCCATTGTTGATTATTCTTGGCACATCAAAGCTATTTAGAAAATTTACTTCAGCTCAACAGCGGTTCATTTCCTACTCTCTTATAACTGCAAAAAAATTACTTTTGATGTCATGGAAAGGACCAACGATACCGACTGACAAAATGTGGCTTCGAGATCTCTCCAATACTTTACATTTAGAAAGAATTAGATATTTGGTGAAGGACAATCTCTCAGGTTTTTATAATATTTGGCAACCCTTCATAGACTTCTTACAATCAGTATCTGTATAAACACGCATTTTCTTCCATTTTTTTTATATATAAACTCTTATTGTACTTCTTGCTACAAAATTGTATTCTACTTCCACACTGTTTGTCTTTTCTGCTTTGTTTTGTATGTACATTCAAACAAAAAATATTCGAGCCTTTTTTGTATTGTTGATTGAAATTGTATAATATATATATACGCTCAATAAAAAAAAAAAAAAAAAAAAAAAAAATTCTCGTTTTTTATGTTTAGGAAAGTCAGAGATGTGCTGATTTTCTTTGGATTTTTTGCTACAAATGTTTGTTTTTGATCGAGCACCTGCCTTTGGGATTTTAGATGTGCGCACATTTCTGTTTTTGCTTGCTCTAGTAAAGTCAGAGAAACACTATTATGATCTGTTTTTATTTTTGAGGCAATTTAGAACAAAACCTAGAACTAAGAGATATGAGAAATTAGTTTTAAAAACAGCTTTTCCATTTAAAATGTACAAAAAATACCAAAAACTTAGATATTTTTTACAAAGCATTTTATTAAAATTTTGAAATAACGAAAGTACTTCAAGTATTAAAATCTTTTTTTTTTTTTTTAACAGAAATATACATATTAAGGCTTCCTACAACATGCAAGTAAATCTGACATATTTCTATTTCTTTGACAATTGTAAATAATTGATACTTTTTATTTTTAGCAAAGTCAGAGAAACACTATTATCATATTTTGGGCGTTTTTATTATTTGGTCAAAATCTAACAAAAACTCACAACAAACAAACATGAGAAATTCAAAGTTTTTTCTACTTAAAACAGCATTTTCTATGAAAAATGTATAAAAAATACCAAAAGTTAAGATTTTTTTTCATTGCATTTTAATATTTTTTTTTGAAATAACTACAGTACTTAAATTATTACAATCTTTAGTCGAGAAATACATAAAGGCTTAAAAAAAATTGGGTAAATGCACACAGACTTTAAATTTTCAGTCAGCCAACCCAAGCTCTTTTGGTGAACTGTCTTGCCATTACAAAATCACCACATTTAAGAACTGATGTCTTTAAAAATCAGTGATCTTTATTACCTGATAGATATACAATATAAAGTGTGTCTCATAGACAAGAAGCACTGCATTAAATCCCCCCCCCAACCCTACCCCTACCCCCCCACCCCCCCAGGATGCCACTTGAATAGTCTCTGAACGGGGCTGACTGGTTGTATTTAAATTACATTACAACATCGATACTGTTAAAGGAATTTTTAAGATTTAAAATAGTCACATTAACTGTTCATCAGAGGTTTACCGTTGTGCAAATTGCCCATTATAAACAATTTCTTATCTTTATTTAATTATTATTATTATTATTATTATCATTGGAGCTAATTAGAACAAACGTCAGAACAAAGAAATATGAGAAATTCCATGAAGATGCTTCTATTTGAAAACAAAATTTTCGATAAAAATATATTTAAAACAAAACAAAAGTTGAGATATTTTTCCATCAAATTTGATAAAAAATGTGAAATAACTTTTCCTCTGAACACATTAATCTAGCAAACTGCGGATGTGGTGCGTATTGTGGAATGATATCCACTGTTTTACTTTCTAACAGTATGCAGCATTAATGTGTTGTATTCTGTAAGTATCCAATTTCAAACATGTAGTCATGCACTCTGCGGATATTATCACATCCGGCCTTTGGGATTTTGCAGGAAATAGCCCTGTTGGCCAATCAGCACTGTACCAGAGACAGATGTGCAGGCCCTCACACCTCGCAGGTGGATTTTCCTGTCTTTCACTTCATTCTTATTAACACACACTGACTTATTTCACATTAGACTGCAGGAGAAATGTGCAGCTCATCACAGCAGATTGATTCCAGGCTTGCTTGCCCAGAGGGAACAGTGAGTTAGTCAGGGTGGAAGCAGTGAGATGAAATGTAATTCAACAAATATTATGGATACTTCCAAATGAGTTGAGGACAACCCATGATTCATGATCAAACCACAGCTTGTCCCTTGTATCACGTTCTGGCTGGACTGTTTACTATTAACAGAACTCAGTTGTATTTTCTGATATACATTTGGAGGACTTATTATTTATTATATTATTATTTTTTTATTAATTCCATGTTTAGTAGAGAATTGTTGCTGAATAATGGATTTGGTGGATGGTAAAATGAACAACAGAACCAAGGGGGGTAGAATTGGTATGGACGGAGGGGATGTATCCCCACCAATATTCACCAATTACTTAAATGTCTCCTACAATTTGATCACCTTTAATATAAAATAATGCTCCCAACTTTAAGTAATCTGGATGTGAAGAAAGGGTTAAATTATGTTTCATTCCTGGGTCCTCCCTCTCCCAAAAAAACATAAGGACAGTGTGATTGGCTGGGCCTTTTTCTTCCATCAAGTGACTGACAGCTGTAGTTATGTTTGGATGTGAGACATAAAGCGCTACTTTTCAAAGAAAAGTGTAAGTCACTTCAAGTCAAGTGCGCTAGTAGTCCACCATAGTAATATTAACCAACACTATTCAATTAATCGAAATTACATTTTTGGCCTTACTAATTATGAAAATCAATAATATAAAATTGTTCATTTGTGTCACATGCCTCCCTTTCTCTACATTCCTACCTTTAAAGCCTGATTGCAGTAAAATCATGTAAATTGACTTTTGCAGCATGGAACATGCTTCATTAATTGTTATTTGAATTATTAGGTGCTTAAAGCTTTTATTTATTTTTTAAAAGCACGAAAAAAAATTATGTGCTGTTTTATGCATGCGCTCTACTGTATACTGCCTCCACCAATGTCAAGAGCTAATTTACACCCTTGTATAGAACCAGTCATAATGATTAAGATTTATACTTAAGATTAAAGAATTAAGATTAATACATCATCAAAAACCTGAATTAATAAGATTTTCATTGGATGTATGGTTTGCCAATATTTGGTCAAGATTGGAACTAATGGAAAATCTAGAATCTGAAGGTCCAAAAATCTGAATAATGAGAAAATAAACTTTTATTTTGTCAAAATTAAGTTCTTAGCTATGCATATTATTAATCACAAATACATTTTTATATATTCATGGCAGGGAATTTACAAAACATGTTCATGAAATGTTATCCAAATACCCAAATGATTTTTATATAAAAAGAAAAATTCAAGGCGAAGCAGTGGCGCAGTAGGTAGTGCTGTTGCCTCACAGCAAGAAGGTCGCTGGATTGCTGGTTCGATCCTCGGTTCAGTTGGCGTTTCTGTGTGGAGTTTGCATGTTCTCCCTGCGTTCGTAAGGGTTTCCTCTGGATGCTCTGGTTTCCCCCACAGTCCAAAGACATGTGGTACAGGTGAATTGGGTAGGCTAAATTGTCTGTAGTGTGTGAATGAGTGTGGATGTTTCCCAGAGATGGCTGGAAGGGTATACGCTGTGTAAAAAAATGTGCTGGATAAGTTGGGGGTTATAAAGGGACTAAGCCAACAAGAAAATGAATAAATGAATGAATGTGCTCATAAAAAGTACACTCAATTTGGGTGAACTATCCCTTTAAGATATTGCCATAACCACGGCTAAATTACTCAAAACATCAGATTCATATATTTTACAGTCTATGGATTCATCCCACAATGACAACTGAAGCCAGCTTATGCTACAACAATGTTTAACCATAAAATATTTTGCAGTTTTATTCTATTAATCATTCAAGATTATTTAAGGGAGACAGTCGAACAGTTTCCTTATGTTCTTTGAGAGAATAAAATATAGTTCATAGTAAACGTCAAACAGATTGTTCCAGTTAAAGGAAAACATTGAAACCGAAAAGGCATTTTTAAGGAAATGGTTTGTGAAAAGCTCCATTTGAGGACCTTAAATGAAAATAAGTGGTGCGATGGTAAAAATGTCATTTCTAAAACACAGCAGATAAACGGAAATGTGCTGGAAACAGTGTGTACCATTAGTTATACCGTGTAGTTGGCTAAAAACTTTATGGGAATTCCATAACGCAATGACTCTGAGTGTCTTAAAAACACATAAAACTACTGTTATTCTTGGGCAAATGTAATAATCCCCTTTGGTCCATAGCATTGTACTGCTTGCCCATTTAATGTCACTATCGCAGAGGGGATCTAGACAAATATCCTGTCATAAAAACACACACAACCACACACACAAAATGCTGCTTTTGCAACTCTTGTGAGTGAAGTAAAAGACAGGCTGATACCCTTTAACCTGTTAACTGTCTACATGAACATGCACCTTTAATAGTTGTATTTCATCACTGTGTTAGAATACAGACCTATAAAGTTTATTGTTTTAAAGAATATACTTAGTTGCTGAATTAATACTGAAGTGAAAGCCTTTTAACAAAAACAAAAAAATAAAAAATACTGCTTAAAAAATCTATGGTACATTTTTATTTATTTCATATAAGCTAAATATTTTTCTAAAATGTTAGCATAACTATATATATATATATATATATATATATATATATATATATATATATATATATATATATATATATATATATATTAGAGCTGTTCAATATGAACAAAATAATCATATTGCAATTTTACAAACGAATATTGCGATTGCAATTTTATTTGCGATTTTGGCAACTGTTTTTGCTTTTTCAAACAAGCTACATACATTCTAAATGCATTCAGTGCACAAGAAGTGCATAACAAAACTATTGAGTCAGTAATTTCTTTGTGCTGTTTTGACCCTTTCCCATAAGGCACGGCGCTTGCAAATGCTTGAACAATGGACACTAGTTTAGTCTGTTTGGGCTGGCTTTGATGTGTGCTTTTGTTTGTTTCGATGGACTTTGTCGACATGCATTGATCATGCAGTTTTTTATGACACTGTTTTAAGTGTTAGATCAGATTTGTAGTATTGCTCCGATTCGTTGGAATAATCATTTCACAAGTCTTAAAAATTGCCTTGCTCTGTGACACATCCTCTCTCCTGAATCCAAAATACTCAAAAATGACTGTCGCTGAATTTCTCCTTGGCACCAAATAATTTTTATTTTGACCTGCATCCATATTTTATGCTTCTTTCTCCTGCTCGATTATTCGGTTCTCCCACTCAACTTCGTCATGCGCAGAGTGAGCTGGTTAACATAATAGCTATATTTGCCCGGTGCTCTAAATAAATTAATAGATAAAAATTGCAGCCTTTTGCGATTTAGAAATTGTGTGTGCTTAAGTTGCGATTTTTTTTGCGATTGCGATTGCGATTGATTGCATAGCCCTAATATATATATATATATATATATATATATATATATATATATATATATATATATATATATATATATATATATATATATTTATTTATTTATAATAGGGATGCTATGGTTGATTGGCTTGAGATAGGCTGATAATCATCTCTTATGATTTAAACAGTACTCGCTAATCACATTGACCAATTGCAAGTGTTCGTTTACGAGTTTAGAAACAGAAGAGGATCCATTTTAACTTCTTATTCATCAAATAAGTGTTCCAAACTGTTTCTTAATTGAGACATGTTCAATTCTTCTTTCATCATTTACAATGTTTCCAAATAGTTTTGTTTGTCATTTTCTTAATTTTTTAAATGTATTATCTACTATTTTCTGTAAAGCTGCTTCTGACCATGACATGTCCACACTAAATTGTTATAAGAAATATGTTTAAGGTATTATATGCAACATACTTCATTTATTTTCTTAGTATTGTCTAAGTATCATACTTGAAGGGAAAATGTGCTTTATGCAATGTTAAAGATATATCAGTAGCAGAATTGGCCGATCACCATGATGAGGAATTGGTACTCTGAACCATTTTTTTCAGAAAACATTCATCTAAAGGTGCTATTGACTTAATAGAAATTTTCCCCAGATGTTGGTAACAACCAAAGAAACCTATATATGCAAAGAAAACAAATCTAATTAGTTACAGATCAAGTTATGTGTAATGAAATGACACAGGGAAATAATATTGAGCACACGAAGAAAGGGAGGTGTAGAAAGACATTGAAAGTCCAGACAGCAGCTGAAATCTCTCAGTAGTTATTCAGCAACCCTCTGCCCTTTGTTAGTGCATTTTAATATTTGCTGCTTCAATCCAACATTTACATTATCAGGATGAAACCAGTGTGCACATTTCAGCAAGACAATGATCCAAAACACAGCTCTCAGATGGCTTTAGAGAAAGAAAACCAAGCTGTAGAATGGCCCAGCCAATCACCTGACTTGAATCCAATATAAAGTACAAATTTAAGATCAGATTGGAGAGACAAAACCTACAGAACCGTCAAGATTTTTACACTGTTGAAGTCTGTGAAAACAAAATCACACCTGTGACTTCATTCTCTATATGAGATTTAAGTTTATTTATTTAAAAACTAACAGGACGGACTGATTTTTCTCTGTGGAGAATCTTGCACAGATTAATTGTTCACCTCAAAAGGGCCAAGTCTAAAATGAATAGTATTATCAGTTTAACAAGATCAGACTTTAAAACATGTCTGTTTCTCAGTTTGATTATGCTCATCATGGTTTAAAATCTGCACACAGGAGTTTCACTTCTGATATTACATGCGTTACAACCGACAGATAGCCTTAATTTAGTCACAGATATCCTTCCTGTGCAGGAAAGCGTCAAATGAGAGGGCGGAACCCACACAGCTGCAAGATCTCAGTTATAGATGGCTTAAAAATAGACACATTTCATCAAGTCTGCGCGCTCAATGGCTCTTTCTTTGAACAAAATATTTTAAATAGCAAAGCCGGGGAACAACCCTTTCTGTCGGTCTCATTCTCTCACTGCAGATCTCACCACGATAAATACTCTTTGTTCAATGGCAAACGCTGAAGAGAGAGTGGTGCCGAGGGCTGGCCGAGTCACTGTTGGGTTTTGTTTGTGTCTGTTACCATCGCGACCGTTGTCCTCTGACCCGCCAGCAGACGCTCTGTACTGGATGGGGCGTAGTGCACTTTTTAACAGGCACACGGTGGAAGAAGTGGCACTCCCTTTTCACCTCGAAACGTATGTCGGATTCAGAATGTTTTTGTGTTGCCATATTAGGGTTTTCTAAATAAAGTTTCTTAAATCATTAGTTAATTAATCACTCTGGAAGGTTGTTTCCTCCTGGTCTGCGGTGATTCAGAAGTGGCCTTGCTCAAAAAATGACGTTTGCTGATTGTTCAAATTACCTACTTAAAAGGAGTGGAAACAACACAATTTTTGATTTTGTTTTTTTTGCAACAACCTAATTGCTTTATGTTCAGTCCACTTAGCCTATATTTGTAACACCCAATAAGTTAACTTATTTCCTTCATGTTGTCTCAACACAAATTGATTGTGTGGAACCCCACATTTCTTTTTACAGTTGTAACATTAATGTAAGGGATAGTTTGGGCAAAAAAGTAAATTTACTCATTACTCAAAAGGTCCTAAAGCTTTATGAGTTTCTTTTTTTCTGTTGAATATAAAAGAAGATATTTAGAAAAATGTCAGGAACCCCCCCAGACTGCATAAGTATGTCGGCACAACACGATCTCACGGCAATTTGTAACTTTTTGATTTGATGGCTAATTCGTATGAATATGTACGATCTAATTTGTACAATTTAGTACGATTTGCTCATCCCCCCAATGACGGTTGGGTTTAGGGGTGCATGGGGTGGGGTGCCACGCCTTCTTTTTAAAATCGTACTTTTATGTACAACTGAGGTTAAATAGTTACGATTTCTCGTGAGATCAGGCTGGTCTGCAAGATGTATTTTAAAGATCATTTGTTCTGGAAAACATCTGCTATGTTTAAAGGTCTTATAAACATCTTTTAAAGGTCTGCTGAAGTAACAAATTTTAAACATTTTAAAGTGACAATGGGTGACAATGTATTATTTATTATTGACAATATTTTAATGTCAAAACTGAATAAATAATGTTTCATTGAGGGATGATTTGTTAGGAAAGGACAGTATTTGGCTGAGTAAAAACTATTTAAAATTCGGGAATTAAAGAGTTCAGAAAAGTTTTAAAAATGTTAAACATTGATAAAATGCCTTTAAAGTAGTACAAATTAAAGTGCTATAGAAAAGCAAATTATGTTATAATATATTTATGTTGTGAAATGTAAAACATTTTCTTCATTAAACATGATCTTAATATACTAATGATCTGTGGCATGAATCAATCATTTTGATGCATAAATAGTATTTTTGACTATTCCTACAAATATTCGATGCAACATAAAGCTGGCTTATTGTGGTCCAGAGTCACATGTTCTATTCGTCTATTTAATGTCCAAAATTTGACATCTAATAGATGTTTTGCAGATGTGCAAACACTCTAATAAATATATTTTCCAGATGTAAACTCAACTCAACTCACTTTTACTACTAGAACACTTTCAACCACCCAAAACTGGTACCAAAGTACCGCACATAAAAACAAAATACATGCAAACAAGCAAGGAGTCAAAATACATAAACTCACAGCACATGATTACAAGCTAATACGTGTGTTTTCACTGACCTTTGAAATGACTCCAAAGTAGATGTTCTTAAGGAGAGTGGAAGCTTGTTCCAAAACATCAAATATGGGACGTTTTTTTACTATGAATTTCAATGATTAATAAAGGGACTAAGCTGAAAAGAAAATGAATGAATGAATGAATTTGCTACCATTTTTTTAAGTATTGACCTGACAGCAGCATTAAAGCTGTATTTTGGTAAACATCCAACTGGCAAATAAAGGTGCAGCTGATCCACCTTTGTTTTTAAGCAGAATCCTCATTTTTATAATTTGCTCTAGAATGGTTGATCTTCACCTGAGCCAAACAATAAATCTTTTTTTTTAGCAACATATTTGCATTTAACATCTTGCAGTGAAATGTTTAGTTACATTTTGACATCCATAGCTGAAAAAATTATACAAAAATGTATATGAATATGGGTGTATAATTCTTTTAAATATCTTATTTTGTATTCAACAGAGAAAAGAAGCTCAAACAGATTTGGAGCAAGTGGAGGGTGAGTAAATGATGACGGATTCTTTTCATTTTTGGGTGAACTATTCGTTTAACACTGCCTACTCACTTACATCTGGATCCTGCAAGAGTGCCAGGGATAATTAGCTTTTCAACATTAAGCTGAGCATCTGCTGGCTTCACCTTCTGTAAAAGTGAAAATCGCTCTGTTAAAAGGTCGTCTTGCATTTTTGTAATACAGCAGGGCACAGGGTGCAAAATTAACACTCAGCAAGTGCCAAAACGTGTAGATAATTTGAAGCTCTTAAAAGCCCAGATGGAATTTTGCATATGTTAGGTCTCTAAAATAAAATCTTTAAAATGACAATAAAAACATTGTCAAATCAATAATAAAGAAGAGTAAATGATGGTACATTTAGATCAGTTGATGGACACATACTGTATGTATTATATATACTGTGTATTTTAGGGTCAAAGAGCATACATTCTAAAAGATTTTATAGGGATAGAAAGCATACTGATTGTTCTGTATGTAAAAGTAAATAAAGCGCCTTGTTTGATGTTTCAAATAACTCTTGGGATAATATTATTCATTGTCCAACACACATTTATGTAAAAAAAACATATTTTGAGAGAAGTAATTATAATATAAGTAGTGTTTTGGACTGTTATCCTTAACCCATTTAAGCCCATCCGCAACTATAGTTGCCAAAGTTCATAGTTTCCATATTCCTTTTATAAGTAATTTTCTACAAGTTATCCATGTTTAATTTGTCAATGACAATTAAGCAAACAATCAAATAAAAGATCTCAACAAAGAAAAAAGGTCATTTATTTCTTGTCACGTGATTCCTTCAACTTTCTACCTTAATTCCAAGAAAAAAAAGACATTTTTCATGATACTAAAAATTACTTTTTGTTTACAAATGTATATCAACCTAATGATGAAGGTCTCTAGATTTATCCAAATGAAACAAATCTTTCAGATCTATAGTTTTTTGTATACTTTGTCAAAAGTCCAAGTGCAACTATAGATGCTGATGGGCAAATATGTACCTTGTAAGTACATAAATCATGGGGAATATGAAATAATGTGTTAGTAATTTAATAAATCAAGGTTATTGGTCTTAATGATTTTTTGCTTTCATAATACCCCATCTAAACATAATCGTTTAACTGATATCTTTGCTTAAAAGTAGCCTTTTTTGACACACAGGAAAATCGTCATAGTAAAATTAAACTCTGCCACTGGTTCCACCCCAGCAAAGAGTTAAAATAACACTGGAGCAGAGTTAAAGTGCTGAGTGAACAGAGGGTTTTGTCTAAATTGCACAAAATGCAGTATCAGGTCGCTGAAAACCACATTTTTTATAACTCTTGTCAGGGTAAAGATTTTCAAAAGCACCAGGGTAAAATAACTGTGTTATTTTAGAAAATTGAGAAAAAACGGTATTGTTTACAAAAATACCTGTGTGGACATGGCCTCAGGAACCCAACTGAAAACTTAATAAATCTCTCAGAATCTCAGCTCATCAGGATCATTAAACAACTCCACAAACAGAATCAGCAGCTTTACTTATTACTAAGCTGTCTGACTATTTCTGTCAGATAAAAGTCTGTAGTGAGATTTACTTGTTTTGTTAGATGACATCATTGTGGAATGCATTTACTTTTGAGTATTTATACTGTTATTTACTTTACTTTTTGACTTATTCATTTGTCTTTTTGACACTCAATAGTCTGTTGGAGAAACTAACATGTGTTTCATCACTTTAAGACAAATGGATCAGTTCTTTGCGTTTTCATGTTCATTAAATTATATGATAGATCATTTTCTGGGGGTTAATATCAAAAGGTTTTCTAATTTTAAACATAAAAATTGTGTTTATGAATATGAATTGATCATTTAAAAGAAGTTGTTTTGAGTAAAAAAATAAAATAAAATCTGGTTAAAATAAATACAAAATATGTTCATATAAGACACTGTTAACAAGGCTACATGCATGAAATCATAAAAAAATTGGGCACAAATGGGTTAAATTGTCTTTTAAAAAAATTATTCATCAAATATTTTTTGTTCTTATTATGCCTGACACATGT
This sequence comes from Danio rerio, assembly GCF_052040795.2. Taxonomy (NCBI): domain Eukaryota; kingdom Metazoa; phylum Chordata; class Actinopteri; order Cypriniformes; family Danionidae; genus Danio; species Danio rerio. The sequence goes on from NC_141037.1 coordinate 39,050,140, forward strand.
TTTTTTTTCTTAGCATATAAACTATTGTTACATTGAATGACATTTTAGCAGGTGACTTCTTTAAAGGGGACCTATTATGCAAAATGTGACAACAGTGTGTGAATATAACCAGCTTTTGTTTAAAAATGTATTAATTTTATTTTTATAATGACACTTCATATAAAAATAGTCTGCAGAAACACTTGGATTGAGATTCTTCCTTTGTATGATGTCATCAGAGGGAGAAAGCCCCGCCTATTAGTTATGATTTCTCCCTCGTTAGCTTAGACAGCCCTAAGTGAGAAGCAGCCGTCCACCATTTGAGTTTTAAATGTCCTGCTGTGCTAAGACACAGGTTTTTATTGCTCCACCCCGTTTTGAAAAGAGGGCTGGGAGCACAATCTCATTTGAGGCGACATTCACCAAAACAGCACAACTTGGATCAAAGTCTAAAAAAAGCAGTTTCAAAAAGTTATAAAACATCATTTGTGTCGTATTTTGTGCTGAAACTTCACACACACACCCTAGGAACATCAGAGACTTATTTTAGATATTGTAAAAAGAAGCATAATAGGTCATAATATTGTCATTATTTATCTTCAGAAAAAAACAATTATAATGATCAGAAAATAAATCAAGTGAAATTGTCTAAAATCTAAAACTTTATTACCCTTTTATTTTTTTGATGCTTGAGAACTCCTTTTTATATTTGATCCTTTATTGGTTCATCATTTGATTTGAGAAAAATATAACAATTTGAGAGACGAGAAGTAGTTCAAAACACATGTTAATGTATATCATGTTTAGTTTAATTGTTAAGGGGTCTACGACTGGTGCCCCTGATTAAACCACACAGATTATACAAATGAGTACTTTCTAAAACATAACATGCCTTGGTTCATTTTGTCTTTGGTTTTACAATATGCAGATAAAAATAGTGACAAAACATTGAGCTCCTCTAAAAACAAGCACACGGAGTGAGTAAACCTGTAAATAAAACAGAAGAATGGAGTTAGCGTACAGTACGTTACATGATCTGCTGTATGCATTGTTGGTCGGTTTATTAAATGTTTTTAATATGAACTGACTTATGCAATGGCCTATTTGAATGTGTGGCTCTCAGTTCCACCACGTCCAAAACCTGCAGAGAAAAAGGAGAAATATTTAGAATATAATGCAATACGTTTATACTGTAGTTTCACAACTTTGACAGGCATATATAGACAGATTTGATAATAAGGCACAAAAATGTGTTTGGAAATTTGTTTTGAAAATGAATTTTTGCACAATATATACATTTGAAGGCAACATTTATATTAATAATATTTATGTTAATAAATTGTAATACATATTTATTATAACAAATTTTTCCAAGGGATGTTTAGCAGAGCAAGGGCATTTTCACAGTATTTACTATTATGTTTCTTATTTTTGCTTCTGGAAAAAGTCTTTTATTTATTTTTTTTTTTTTACATATTTCTTTTACTTTGACTGGAATAAATTAATTTTTTTTTCATTATTTTTAAAGAAAAGCAGCAATTAAAATAAAGAAAAAAATGAAGGTTAATAATATTAGTTCCTTTTAGAAATTATTTTTTTTTTAAATTGAACTTGCCAACTTACCTAACTACCTATCTATTCATTTAAGCTGAATACCAGTATCTTACGAAATAATTGGTAAAATATTTTGTGCTGTAATAATGGCAAAAATATTAAGACAAGATATATTAGCTTTTAGAATATTGTTCTTTAAATTGTTCCATTAATCTCTCCATTAAACAGCACTTGGGAAATATTCCAGAAAAAAAGAATGAAAATTTCACAGGAGGGCAAATATATTTGCTTTTAACCATATGTCTTATTGACATGCTAACCATGGAAGCATACATGATCAGTAGGCTGATCAGTTAGCATGATAACCAAATCCACACACACAAAAACATGTGACACCGACTACGTTTACATGGACGTCAGAAATCAAATGATTTGCCTTAATCTCAATAAGACACTAATATGAAGGTCTTTACATAAGTTGCTTTTTAAATGTTTCTTTCATGATCTCATTTTACATGTTGTAGCACATAATTCGATTAACATCATTGCATCACTACGATATCTACGCTTCCTCCAGAGTTTTGTGTAATTTTCATTTTTAACTTGTCGAGTTTAACTGCAGTTTGGCACTTTCACTTCCATTCAGGAACATTTCATGCATGCCCCCTGTGACAAACGAGATATTGGATGAGAGTATACTGCACACCATATTGAATAAAAACCCTCCACATTTTACAATGCAGGTGTCTGTATTCCTTCACTGACTCTGTAGGTGCAGAGAATAGTGTCACACAGCCGTGTGTGTGTATAGACAATCCTGTCGTAAAATCTGAAAATCTCACACACATGTACGATTAAGGGGTCTACATGTCTGAACTGCACTTCAATAATGCGACTAAAATCAGCATACTCCACATGTCTTAATGTGATTTCTATTTAGTTCGATTATGACCTTAGTCGGATTAAGGTAATCAGAAACTATTGTTTACATGGTAGACTCTTAATCAGAGTATTGTCTTAATCGTAATAAAATTGGATTATTAGTGTCCATGTAAACATACTCAGTTTAAAAATGTGGCGCTTTGATGGTAAATTTTAATCAATAAAAGAGTCTCCTCATGTAGACATTTGCATTAAGTGCCACTAGCTAGCTAGATAATGCAAGAAATTTGAATAAATACATGAGATGAGAGAGAAACTATAAAATAGTGGCCAACTGCTGTTCCAGTCCACACACTTACCGAAATAGAAGATAAAAAAATGCTTTCAATGAGATGATACCCTATTGAAATGTACTAAAATAGACCTTTGAGGTATTAAAATGCTCTCCTTTAAGGATAAAAAGGTACAAAGTACTACCTTTTAAAAGTCTGACGCAGCTTTTAATATGAGAATGTCTGTTTGTGAAGTAAAACACTGTTTAATGTAAAGAATAAATGATGTAGGTCCACCGAATTATGATTTCATTTTCCAATAATTCAATAGACCTAAGTCAGTTATTCTACTGATACTATGGTTATACGTCTGTTTTTCAAAACATTTGTCAGGTTTTTGACCTCAAACTGCTCCTGTGTGTGGTATTACTTTCTTACACATCTCTTCCAAAGCCTTCGGTTTTGGTTTGATTTTTGACTTCTGTAGGTTGTGAAGTAACACAGATCATTCATCGTACTGATATGGAGCTGTAATATGCTCAAATCCTGCCTGTAAATACTTTAGCTGTGTGTTAATCTGAAAATAACTGCACACCTTGGAAAGTTCATCAGCCAATCAGAATCAAGCATCCAACAGCCCCCTAGTATAAGTCATGTGATTCTTTAGTTGAACAGTAACTCCCAGTAAATGCATTGTAGAAACTTACCTTTGGGTCCAAAGAGTGCTGCGTAGCATGGGTTGTTACAGTAGGGCTTCCCTTCATGCTGTGAGGTGAAACACATTAGTTAGTGCACTCTCTATTAATGGACTTGAACGAAGGCTATTATTCAAGACCTTCGTCAAAACGTAACGCATTGACAGACTAAACCCCCTGAAGTGTTTATGTAAGGTAAAAGTATGACAAAATTTAACCAGACTCCATTAAGACTGCCTGGTGCATTAATCTGCGCTCTGTCTCTGTAAGACATTGGCAGTCGGTGTGTGTTTGTGCTACTGATTTACCTCTGCATGTGAGCCAGCGGACAGGGTCTTGTTGCATTTCTCACACTTCAGACAGGGTCTATGCCAGTCTTTGCCAAGTGACGTCACTCTCTCCGCTGAAACAACAAAGATAAATATTATTCATTCTGAATAAATATGACAAACACCCATAGATAAACCAACATGGAGTCATATTTGCAGATTTGGAGCGCACATTATTCACAAAATTTCCCAACCGTTGTTTATTTTTTTTAACTGGTAGATGCTTTAATCCAAAGGAAATATTTAAAGTAGCTATAATACTTTTCAAAGTTCACCTTACTTATATCTGTTCCCGCATTTCCTGGGAATTAAATATTTGTCTTTAAAGTTAGACCATTTCACTGACACCAATTCTCAGCCTAAATAGTTCAATATGCATTAAATAATTAAAGTGAATAATTAAAGTGAATCAAAAAGTACTGTAACTTTCATTTGCTGAACACTATATTTTTTTATTCCTTGAATAAAAGCTCACCTAAACCTCACCCAAAAAGACTTGGTGACTTTTGACATGAGTTGACTTGGAACACATACACAAAACATACAATAATTAATAATAAATAAAAAATAATTAATTAATAATTAAATGGGTTCAGTTCGAGTTTTGAGGGTATTTAAAATGTATTAAATCTATCTTCAATTAAGTCTTTATCTCTATTTAGGTCATTGTTGTTCTGGACCCCACTGACTTTCATAGTATGGTTCATCAGAATATCCTCATTTGTGTTCTGCAGTGGAAAATATGTGCAGCAATATTCCATTGCAAAGTTTGAGTAAATATATGTAAATATAGCAGGATATGGTCTACAACAACAACAAAAATAAATATAAATAATAATAATTCCTTACATTTATATAGCGCTTTACTGGACACTCAAAAGACTTTTACACATTTTTGGGGGAATCTCCTCATCCACCACAAGTGTGCAGCATCCACCTGGATGACGCGGTGGCAGCCATATTGCACACATCAACTGATTTGTGAAGAGGAGACAGACCAATTATGATTTGGAGACCATGATGGACCAGTGGGCAAATTTGCCAGGGTAAACCCCTACTCTTTTTCGAAGGATATCCTAGGATTTTTAACGACCACAGAGAGTCAGGACTTTCATCCGAAAGACAGCGCTCACTGACAGTATAGAGTCCCCTTCACTATACTGGGGTATTAGGATTCACTGAGACCGCAGGTTGAGCGCCCCCTGCTGCTAACACCGCTTCTGGCAGCATCCTAGTTTTCCCATGTGGTCTCCCATCTTGGTATTGAACGGGCACAGCCCTGCTTAGCTTCAGTGGACGACCATGTGAGAGTCACAGAGAGCTAGCTGCCAGACAAAATGAACCAGTTGCTTTGCAAAGTGAAGCATTCGAAACAGCAGATGCAGGGACACCTAGTGTTCAAAACCTTCTAAATGCAAAAAAAAAACTCATGCAAAACATGCATTAAAATGGACTTTAAGCATATTGTGAACTTTAAATTGAAAGTATAACCTATAAATGCACTTAGCTTATCATCTAATATCCTTAAATATTAAGTGTCTGCATAATGTGTGGCCTTTTATAAATTTGTAAGACTTATATTTACAAGATACTAATTATACCTTTCATTCTAAAAAAGTCTCATTAAAAACCTGATTTGAGTTCAGGTAAATCTTCTCAGCCAAACCTTCTCAGCAATTTGTCACTGGAGGCAATCTGAATGAAGCCATGGGATTCAAGTGGATTTTATGCTATTATATAGATCACCACCAGGGCGAAGCAGTGGCGCAGTAGGTAGTGCTGTCACCTCACAGCAAGAAGGTCTCTGGGTCGCTGGTTCGATCCTCGGCTCAGTTGGTGTTTCTGTGTGGAGTTTGCATGTTCTCCCTGCGTTCACGTGGGTTTCCTCCGGTTTCCCCCACAGTCCAATGACATGCGGTACAGGTGAATTGGGTTGGCTAAATTGTCCGTAGTGTATGAGTGTGTGTGTGAATGTGTGTGTGAATGTGTGTGTGGATGTTTCCCAGAGATGGGTTGTGGCGGCATAATCTGCGTAAAAACTTGCTGGATAAGTTGGCGGTTCATTCCGCTGTGGCGACCCCGGATTAATAAAGGGACTAAGCCGACAAGAAAATGAATGAATGAATAGATCCCCAACAATGAATTTTTAAAGTGTTTTGAAATCAAAATCTCATGACCTTACAAGCCACTGATTCGGAACAGCAGGTTTGTAAATGTTTTGTAGGTTCATCAAGCTGTGTTTCGAAAGCACAGTCATCACTAACTAGAGCAATACTATCAGCAAACACCTCAATACCATGTACAATGCTGAGAGTGATGCTTAGATAAATATATACATATGTTCTAGACACTTTACTCTGACAAAATAAAAGAGACAGCAGTGAGAAAACAGCAGTTAAGAAAGGGTTCGGTCATAGTCACGTGGATGTTTGCACAACATCTGCCTTTACAACTATAAAGCAGCTCTCATTGATTCTTATTATTGCTCACATACATCTAAACATGTAATTAAAGACATGAACTGGAACCGATTCTACATCAAATAAGGGCCACAGGCAACTATTATGCAATCATAACAGACCAATAGTAGCTTGACTGCATTTACACGCTTTTCTGAAAAGTTCATGTTGTTCTGAACTCCTGAAACAAATGTAATTGAAGCCGGTTTTCAATTGAAACAGCTTCCATTTCGCAGCTCCAGTTCCAAGTATATCAGGGCCTTGGGCCATACAGATTTGAGCTGACGTGTGGATGAGTAAACAATGACTGAATTCAATTTTGGGGTGAAATATTTTTAAATAATTAAATTGTTTAAATATTTTGTCATTTCCAATTGGAGAAAAGTTTAATTTGACACATTAAAACATACTTTATGTGTCGAAAAAAAAAAATCAGAGCAGAAAATCCCTAAAACTAAACCTTTGTTTCCATCTGCCCCTGTTTAAAACCCCATACACAACACGGAGAAACCCAAATGACTCATTACGCTCAAAGTTGTTTTCTTAAAAGGCTCAGGGGAATACAAAGTCAACCAGACATGGCCAAATTAGCTGATTTGCAGCCATTATGCACTTTAATCAAAGCCATGATTAACTTTTAATGTCAACACCTTTCAAGCTGAAGTCTGGCAGATGCCCTTTACAGACCATGATGCTGTAAATCGGGGTTCGTTCATTGTGTTCTCCTCTCGAAAAGGATAAAGTCATGATAGTGAGAACATGGGTGGGTGTGGAAGCTTCATGCGGGACACTCCCGAAGGAATTTATTCCTCCCTTCACTTATAAAAGGGCCATAAAGAAGTCTTTATCTTCAGCCCTCAGCAGAAAAGATTCCTCCAGACAGCCCTCATGATGAAGACTGTAAAAGAAGTGGGAAGCCAAGACAAAGTCATGCATGCTCGGGCGTCTCCAATAAGAAAAGGTGCTCGACTATGCCTTTAACAAGAGAACATTTGGGCGCCAAAGACTTTGTGAAAGCATGACCACTCCAGCTGAGATCTGTTTGTGCTTTTTGGCACGCAGAAATCAAAAGATGGACTAAGCTCAGATTAACAGTTCCCATCTGTGACGTACATGTGAAAAAAAGTGATGAAGTGTTAGCAAAGACTCCAGACACCAAATAATGCTCCATTCTTCATGCAATAAGCAGAGTGTTGAAGGATAACACATTCACTACATAATTCCCATTGTTACAGACTACTGCCAGCTGCTATAATTGCTCACAACAGCTGTAATAAGAGTCGTGCTCATCCCAGTTTAGACAGTTAGTCATGTCACACGCACACACACACATACACAGGAAGCTCTTTTGTTTAGTAGTGGACCGTGAACACATGATCCAGACACACTGAGAGAGATGGATGCGCCATCAGTGGTCCATGTGAGAAAGAACATTTCGGAAAGGAAAAACAAGGCAGAAAGGAATGCACAAGAATGGGTTTGGGCTCTTGAAAAGCAGCCAAGAAATAGTCTGGTCATCTGAGCCACACCTAAGACAGTAATTACTTAACTTCCCTCACCCAAATACACAGGGGAACCACTAATCTCTTGCTCTTTAACGGTCTTTATCAACACAAAGTGTTCTAGACTGGGTGTAAAGTCTACAGCATGGAGATTTGTAATCTGAAGGCAGGCTATACTGCTGTTCTTAGTCTGTGAAGAATCTGTTTTTTTGTTTTATTTTTACATAACATAAGATAAAGAATAGACAGTGATAGACTTATTTATGCTGAGAGCAAATTGTTAAAATTAAGGCTAGGGCTCAATTACTTATGCGAGTTTGGGGTGGGACTATCATATTGATTGACCAATAGAGAAAAAGTTTGGGAAACCTGTTTGAAAGCAGTCATTATTTTTGCAGCCACATTAGATGATGAATAAAATCAAATGGTTTCCCCTTAAAAACACCATACATACTGTAATCATATATACATATAAAAGTTGTGCGATTTGGGGAAAATATCTAGTTGTGATTTTTTTTTTTTTAGCAAATATTGTAATTGCGATTTGATTTACGATGTAATTCAAGCTTCAAGCTGATTTTAATTAATTCAAGCTTCAGCTCAATAATTTTTAAGGCTTTGGTAACAATTCTGCGACAGCTCTTAAAAACTACCTATGTTTGTTTGGTGTCTGTGACTTTGAAACCAAAATATTCCCATATTACAAATGCTGGTTTTCTTATATGAATTTGTCTATTAATGCTTCAGAATAATCCCACTTGTCAGCACTTTCCTTTTTGTTTTCTTTTTTTTTGTGGGTGTAGATCAGTTGTGCAATTCTGATTGGGCAGAATGAAAGTGTGTTCACTCAGTTGGCTAGTTATAAAGCCACGGTCAGATCACACGATTTCTGCACAATTTCCTTGACATAGGGTGTCGTAGGAATTCGTAAACAACAAATGGACGTCGTGACACAAGATTTTTTCTTAATAAAAGATCATTTCTTTTTGTGTAATGTGGAATAGTTCAAGACAACTGACCCTGTCTGCGATGCGCCAGGACACCATCGCAGAAAGTCTAGCATGTTTAACTTTCTGAAGCATAGCGAACTGGTTTTGAAGATGTTATTCATTATTTTTTTTCACATATATAAATTTATATAAATATATATTTTATGTTGCAGCCTCTTGCGATTAACTAATCTCAACGTTTCAAATTGTGATTCGATTTTAATTAATCACAGTCCTAATTTATATAAGTTGATTAAAAAATAATCATTTATAAATAAATAAATAAATATATATATATATATATATATATATATATATATATATATATATATATATATATATATATATATATATATATATATATATATATATATAAATTTGCAGTTATGGCAAAGCTATTTGAATTATTCCATTATCTTATCTCTACATTTATATTTTCACAGTGGATTTTCCCCATTTTCCATCTCGGAGATGCTGTTATTGTTAGATCAAAAGAAAGAGCGGCACCAAAAGAGGCAATTTTATATAATGAAAAAGTTTCTACAAAGGTTTGAAGAACTTTAGAGATGAACAGCAAATGCAGAATGGGTGATTGTGTGAGATGTTGTATGAGGGCTATCATTACTCCACAGGAAATGAGCATGTCAATTATAATGAATAAAAGGTAAATGCTGCATATAAACTTTACACTGGTTTGACAAGATGGAAAACATATTTAGAAACTGGTAAATATTCAGAGCTATACATTAAAATAAAGATTTAATTGTCTAAAAAAAGTTACAATAATAGAAACCATACAAAAAATGTATATGTGCAAAGAATTTACATTTATATAGAATATATATTTTTAAAATATATAAAATACAAAAGCAGTGGAATTAGTTAACTGAAAGATTTAAAAAACAAGTCAGCAAAACAGCAGTAGACTGAGAGCTTCAGTGGAGAGGATTACTGTTTAGATTACTGTCACATTTACTATTGTATTTATCTTTAATACTTCTTGGGTGGAATTTAAACCGAACAGTAAAATTATTTGTGGATTCTCCTCATCCGGCTGCTTCATGGTAAAGAGAATATTCAAATAGTTTGGCTGAATACACAATGTAAAACAGCATACTTTACAATGTAAAGCAGCATGCTGACATTATCATTTGCATTGTTCATTCAGTTGCTAACTCTTATGCTCTTATTGTTTCTTTATTATTAGAAATATAAATAACAATACAGAATTATACATTTATAGTTTATCTATAGTCTATCAAACATTTTAAGTTAGGCTATACTAGTCTAATCTACATCAATTTACAACAACACTGCAATTCTCATAAATAATCTTTTTTTTTTTTTGCTTCTGCAAAGTTTGCACAAGTTATTTTGTAACGTCTATATTGCAAAAGTTTCAAGCAGGAAATACCCTGAAGTTCACATGCATCACTTGACAGCTTTCTTCCTGGTTAATCCCTCGTACTGTTATGTAAACTAGTTTATCTGATTTTAAAACATCCACATATTTACACTGAATCGCGTAACAGCTTGACTTTCATTTCGTTCTTTCCCTATATTTTGTAAAAGTATGTAAAATAATAAACATTTCACACAAGTCTTACCAAAGTACACTTCCTTTTGGCACTTGGGGCATTTAGGCATGTTTGCGTTGATTTAGTCCCTCGGATGAGAAAGAAAAAGTCCTGTTGGATGTAAAGTTGAGATGGAGAGCAGCAACGGTCCACCTGCACGCAGCCACGCCTTTGGTTTAAGCTCCTCTGCAACAGCCTTATTTATATAGTACTGTGGAAATAGTTTGCGCACGGTCACGGAGGGAGAGAGAGAGCGAGAGAGCGCGCGAGCGAGAGAGCAAACGCACGTGCACGAGAACGCACATTGCTTCATTGTACAGTATGTTCCTATTCTGCGGGTTTCACCATGTGTATTATATTGATTCAGCTTTTAATTAGCTCACTGAAAGATTTACAAACAACTCGTCTTTGTTTGTGTGGGTAACCTGTATCAAGTTTGAAATGTATAGAAATGGGAGCCTATTTTTGGTACGAACTATCATTCATTTTCAATGTGTTTGTTTTTTTTTTCTTTACAAGTTCAGGCTAAACGACTCTCAATTCACGGATGAAACACATGTCACGTGATATTGAATGTAGGTGGCCTTCTGATGTCATCATCATACCGTAGACACGCCAGACATTTTTTTAATGATATGTTGATACTATTTGTTATTTTCATCACAGATAATTGCCAGAGCTGTGTACCTGAAATGAATAGTTACAGCTTGCTCTTTCACAGGTATGAAGGTGAGAATATATAGTGGATGTTTGTGTGCTTTTCTGAATGTCTATGTGTTTACATGAAGTAAAGAGCTTTAGCATTTGATAGATCACATATTTCCTGAGAAGTTACAGTAGGTGTGTCTCAGCCCAACCCATGGATTGATAAAATATGCACCATGGAAACTCAACATGTTATCATGAGCATGACACACACACACACACACACACACACACACACACACACACACACACACACAAATATTGATTTAAACTTCTAGGTGTTTGACTGGATAATATTTTAATCACTGACATGATTGTCCTTGTTTTTGCATGTTCGTTTACTCAACATGTATTTCACACATGCAGTAACTTACAGTAGTACAGCTATTCTATTATCATCGTTAAAAAAACAGTAATCATATTTTTGTGATTTAAGGGATTCAAATGTCCTCATATTGGTAACACATTACAATAATGTTTCTTTTATTAACATTACGTAACTACAGTTAATAAGGATCAATAATATAATGCAGTTTATGACATTATAAAATTTAGTTAATGTTAGTTTCAGCGCACATTATTAAAAGATACATTATTAATGTCCAGAGTTGTATTTGATGACTTAATGTACTGTTAACAAACCTGAACCAATGGACATTTTTACTTTAATGCAGATTAATAAGTGCTGTACAAATACCCTCACCGGCCACTTTATTATGTACACCTTACTAATACCGGGTTGGACCCCCTTTTGCCTTCAGAACTGCCTTAATCCTATGTGGCATAGATTCAACAAGGTACTGGAAAGTTCCTCAGAGATTTTGGTCCATAATAACATGATAGCATCACACAGTTGCTGCAGATTTGTCAGCTGCACATCCATGATGCAAATCTTTTGTTCCACCACATTCCAAAGGTTTATTGGATTGAGTTCTGGTGACTGAAGGCCATTTGAGTACAGTGAACTCATTGTCATGTTCAAAAAACCAGTCTGTGATGATGCAGTCCTGCTGGAAAAAGCCATCAGAAGATGGGTACACTGTGGTTATAAAGAGATGGACATGATCAGTAACAATACTTAGGTAGGCTGTGGCGTTGACACGATGCTCAATTGGTATTAATGGACCCAAAGTGTGCCAAGAAAATATCCCCCACACCATTACATCATCACTACCTGCCTAAACTGTTGATACAAGGCAGGATGGATCCATGCTTTCATGCTGTTGATGCCAAATTCTGAACCTACCAATCTAACGTTGCAGAAGAAATCAAGACTCATTAGACGAGGCAACATTTTTAACGAGTAGTTGTTTCAGTTACTGTTGCCATTCTATCAGCTCGAACCAGTCTGGCCATTCTCCTTTGACCTCTGGCATCAACAAGGCATTTGCGCCCAAAGAACTGCCAGTAGATCAGCAGTTTCTGAAATACTCAGACCAGCCCGTCTGCCACCAACAACCATGCCGCTTTTAAAGTCACCTAAATCACCTTTTTTCCCCATTCTAATGCTCGGGTTGAACTGCAGCAGATCGTCTTGACCATTACTACATGCTTAAATGCATTGAGCAGCTACCATGTGATTGGCTGATTAGACATTTGCCTTAACAAGCAGTTGGACAGGTGTACCTAATAAAGTGGCCGGTGAGTGTATATTGCTAACTGTTAATTAATTTTAGTTCATCAGTATTTGAGCTTGGTACTTAGTAATTTAAAAAATGCAATGACTACTGGCACTTTAAGAGTGTAAAATACAAATACAGGCAAAACTAAATGAATACCTATGACTTGCAATGATGGGGTGATTAAAAGAACTACTTCTTCAACATTAAAAACAATCCCATATTTTCAGTATTCACAGACTGTTGATACACTACTCTATACTATATATATGCGTTTGTGCAAAGAAAATGTATACTGGATTTAATCTGAAAATGAGTGATTTATGCACCCCAGTCTGTGTTTGTGTCTGGAGCTCTCTCTGTGTCCCGTGTTTGATTTATCTTGATGGCTCTTCCCACAGATCATCCATCAGCAAGTTCTAAACTCTAGTGCCACCCATGTTTACCAAGTCGTGCCCGGCCACTGTTTCATCTCAACTGGTAACAGACAGCCCAGCCCACCCGCTGTTTCATGTCCTCATGGGCTCTTCCCAAATGCAGACACCATGAGGTTCACCATCAAGGCTTTTCCAGCGATCTTCATTTCCTCCCTCTGTTGACAGTAGATCCCGCAGTCCACGGTGAGAGATCATTTTCTTGCCAGCCTCTTCCAGCTCTGTTATCATTGTCTGTGTACCATTACTAAAAGTGTTATCTGATCTGAGCACCCGCATTGCTCACTTCCGTGGTTTGTTTTTGAAACGACGAGTATTAATATTATGCTTTGAATAATGAAAAATGTACTTTAATTTACAAAAAGTTAGTATTTGCTCACCCTTAAGTGGCTTTAAACCTTTATGACTTTCTTCTGTTAAACACAAATGAGATATTTTGAAGAAAGCTGAAAACTTGTAACCATTCACCCCCATTGTGGAAAAACAAATATGGAAGTCAATGGTTACAGGTGTTTATCTTTCTTTAAAATAGCTCATTTGTGTTCAACAGATGAAAGGAGCTCAAACAGTTTTGGACCAAGAAAAGGGTGAGTAAATGATAAGAGAGTTTAAAATTTTAGGTGAACTCTACATTTAATTTTGCTTGATCCTAGTAACTTAAAATCTAGTAACTTTGCAACTGTAGCTTGTCGGGCTAGAACATATTTTATAGTTCAGCCTCAGTTATGATGAAGATGTCTTTTAAAGAGCTCTTCATCTGGAAAACATCTGTTGAGTAAAACATTTGATAAACATCTTCAAAAGCTATTTTACATTGCCTTTTCAAAATCATGAGCAGTTTCTAAATGTTGATTTTACATTTATCTAAAACTGCTGGTCGAATGCATAAGCATTTGTTGCAATTGCATTCAATAGCTTTAATTTTAAAACAACTGTGTTTTTTAAGCAAAACTGAAATTGTGTTCCACTAGTAAAAGAAACATTCTACTTGTTTTGCAAATAGACTAATTCTAGAACTCACCTAGGGCACTATCATACACCCGGTGCAATAAAGTGCAAGATGTATTTGGTGGAGTTTGTTGTTATTTTCAGACCAGCAAACCCTTTTTTTCACATTTTGCAGCACAATGTTTAAATAGCAAATCCATTTGTGCCTCTCTGTGGACTCATGGGTGTTCCGGTCTAAATTGTTGGTGCATTGCTATTTTGAGGAACTGAAATAGACCGTGCCATTGACCTACTAAAAGCTGCTCTAAAGTCTAGCGCAGAGCGGGTTAGTTGTGCTCCTATGCAGGTACAAAACACTTACACATTGCTTAATACACACAGGATGTACAGCAATACACAAATAATTTTACAAATGAAAAAAATTAAAGCATAAAAATGTTACAAAAAATATTATTTTCTACATAAGTGAAGTTTTTATAAACTAATTTCAAGAGGAGCACGTGATATGATTGGTCATGGCTGGCTTCTTATCCATAATCAGTGATAATTCAATCAGAGTGATCAAAGCTTACAATAAATAGACCGATTTCACCCTCTTGCCCTATCTTCGTTTTTCCCTTCCACCCCATCTCCTCCTTTTCCTTCCTTTTTCAGGAGGAGCTTTCGAGACCTACCTGATCTCGGATCCCCTCTATATGCTTATTGACCAGGCAGGATCTCCGAGCATCTCCGAGCTCAGGGTTCTCTCCTGGGACATCATGCCAAATCTACTATTAACTCCAAGCATAGTGTGAACTTTTGAAATATAAAAACCACTACCACTACATAGATTTGTGCACCTGTCTGGTTTCAGAGATGTATGCATCACCATATGGGGCATATGAATAGTATATGTGTTTAAATATAACTCAGTTTTTTGACCACACTTTGGTATTATTGTTCCTTTAATCATTTGCTGAAAATAAAATAAAATTTAAAAATAGTTCTAAAACAAATATTTGCACTTAACGAACTAAATTAAATGGCGTTTCCACCATTTTATCATCCACAAAAGTAAAGTAGTAAAGTTGAGAATAAAACTAAAGTAAAGAGAAAGTAAAAAGGCCAAATGGGTGAGGCCCGTTCTTTATACCCTTGCTGCTCTCACTAGTGAAGTGTTCAGCTTTTCCACTTAAGTCCACCATGTAAATAGCAAATGCAACATATTGCGACGCAATTGACTTTTGAAGGGAATATGAGATGAGATTCTGATTTAATGCACGTTATACACTGCAAAAAATGCTTTTCTTACTTAGATATTTTGTCTTGTTTGTAGTCCAAATATATAAAAATTCTTAATCCAATAAGAATTTTCTAGAGAAGCAAAACATGTTACCTTGTTTTAAGAAATAATCTGCTAATATTAAGTGATTTTTACAATAAAACAAGCAAAATAATCTGCCAATGGGGTAAGCAAAATAATCTTATGTCAAAAGGAAAAACAAGATTATTTTGCTTACCCCATTGGCAGATTATTTTGCTTGTTTTAAGGTAAAAAACCCTTAATATTTGCAGATTATTTCTTAAAACAAGGCAACATGTTTTGCTTGTCTAGAAAATTCTTCTAGGATTAAGAATTTTTAGATATTTGGACTACAAACAAGACAGAAAATCTAAGCAAGAAAAGCATTTTTTGCAGTGTACTTTAAACAAACCCAGAACTCATTAAGAGAATAAGCATCACTCTGTTAGACCATGCGCTGGGATGCAGAGGGTATTTATCTGTTCTTAAAATAGCAAAAGTGGATTCGGACACATCCTTAATGCTTTTGCGCCATGTGCTTTAGACTTTGCGCCTAGATCGTTAAAATAGAGCCTCTAGAGTTTAAGTTGAGTTTGACTTTTTTTTAACCCATTCATCCAATCTCTGGGTCTGACGAAAACAATTTTATCTCAGATTAGCAAAAATCATTGAATCGGATTAGACCATTAGCATCTCAATCAAAAAATAAAAATATACGTTTTGATGATGTCATTCTTTTCATTCTGTAACCCAGTTATAGATATTTGGCATTATTACACGGCTCTCTAAAATACTTGACACTGATTGGTCAATCCCGACATTTCAAGGTATGTTATTGCTAGATAACAGCCGCTTGTTTTAGCCTAGTTTCATCCAGGTATTACAAATCATCTTGGCTGTGAATATAAATGCTCTATCGCTGTTCTTGACTCTTTGGTGTCATCTTATGACTGAATAATAGGGTTAGTGTAGGTGGCATTCAGCCCTTTTTTTCCTGCAAGCTTTACGTTTAATAAACTAGCATTGTTCAATTAGCCGTTTGATAAGCAGGATAATGTACATCTAGCGTCCATAGCGTCTGGTCGATGATAATCTTGTCAGGCTTTATTCTGTGAAAACAACCGCCTAGATGTACATTAGTCCTTACTTAGCAAGCTGCCATGGTTTATGCTATGGATCATTACTCTAAAATGCTGCTCCTAATAAAAGTAACTTGGTTATCCGTTGTCGTTCTCCACAAAGGTAAAGTATATCATAAATTTGTAGCTTGTTTTGTAGCGTAGTAGCAGCTATTTGTGGGAGCCTATTTCCAGTTTGATAGATCAGCGTGTACAGAAGTGAAAGGGAGGAGGAGGCCAGTGAAAACAAACACAGACGTCTGCGATTAGGTAATGAAGGTCTGTGGAATAACAGTTCGCTGGACTGAACTCATCCCTGCTGAAGAGAGGAGGAGGACTGGGAAGTGGCTCATTGTAGCCATGCATTCTTTCTGTGAGAGGCGAACAAACAAAATGTTACAACATGTCATTGAGTCTAAGCTGTGAAGAGAACACACACACACACACACACACACACACACACACTCACATAAAGTCCACAGTCCTCGAGAGTAATACTTTTATTGCCGAGCACAGTTGCATCACGTGTACACACAACAATGATGATGTCAGTCATCTCTGAGGGACATGTCACTGGGTGGGAGGAGATGTTGCCATAGAAACTCTGTTGTGGGTGAGTTGGCGCCCTTCAGATTGACAGCTGAAAGACTGTTCTGGTGTCCCTCAACACACCTATGGTTTTAACGCAAAATCTTGACGTTGAAACAATATTATTCAAAGCGTCATCCTATTCATCACAGGCCTGAAGTATTAGTTGAAACACTTTCTTTTTTACGTTACATGTCATTACATCGCAAAAACGTTGATCTTGGAAAGGGATCAAAAGGTGAGATGTGGTTCACACAGTCGCACGATTGCTTAACTCATTTGTAATCTGTGTCTCAGTGCTCAAGTATGTGTGTATTTAAAGACTTGTATAATGTAAATTAAACTGTTATATAATGTAAATGATCTCTTTTACTGAAATATGTCGTAGAAAACCCATTAAATATTTTTATTATTTCCATTTCTTTGGGACACATTTAATTTGGACTATACATTGTAAAAAATGCTGAGTTCCAGACAATCAATTTGTGTTGGGACAACATTTCCAAATGTAAATGGATTGAACATAAAACAATGAAGTTGTTCCCCCCAAAAAACACATTTTTAATAAGTAGTTTGAGCAAATGGCATTTTTGAGTGCATTAAGTGCTTCACATGGCATGCAGTGCTTGACATGACACTCACTAAGCTAATGCAGTGTTTCCCAAAGTGAGGTTTAGGAACCCCTGTTGGTGGGATAAAGAAAAAATCGAATTAATTTACATGAAACTATATGACACATTTTATCCACAACATACAAAAGATAAAAATATAGGTTACATATAAAAACAACAACATGCAAATATAAAGCCATCAGCCATTTTCTTTTATTTGGACTGTGACCCTTGAGGTGACATTTAGATTAATGACACTGCAATAGCGTCAGTTGCAGCAGATGTATTAAATGGCACCATGTTTAACTTTCCGACATCTTTTCAGCACTCATGCACATCTAATATCAACTAAACTAACTATAAAGGATGATCTCTGAGTGGTGGTCCCCAAAATTAAAACAAAAATAGATTTGCTGTTACATTGTGTCTGCCCATCTCATTAGGTGAGTTTAATGTTAAAATGAAACTAATAAATAAATTACTATAATAAAAATTGTATGGTTGTTAGATGGTTGCATTTGTAAATGGTCTTGTGTATATACGTCTAGGCATGTGTGTGCGCTATTGTGCCTTTGAGGCATTTTTTTAGACCACAGCTCATGAAAGAACTTACAGGTATATGAATATAAAAGTATGCTTAAACCAAATGTCTACCACAGGCTCATTCTGAAAATGTAGCCCCATATACATTTCTGGAAATGGTGAATTATGTAGACAGAAGTATGTATGACTGCATTTCATCTTTAAAACAAACGCTACGGGACAGTATGATCCTGTTTCTTTTTGCGCTTAGCAGCTGACTGTTGACATCCATATGGACAGCTTTCCCGCTGTTACCAGTTTGCCCAGTAGCTCGCCATGTACGTTGGTGGACTTGAGACACAGGGCGGAGTTGACTGTGATAACTGGGTTCGAGTTCGTTGAAGAACAGTTCCAGAAAGCAGGTAAGAAAAAAATAGAATCCAAAAAAACAAAACAAATAAATAACACAGTGAGAATGTGGTAAAATCTGAAAATGTGGTAAAAATCAGAGGGCTAATCTTTTTTAGGAAAGTGGGTGGGCTGGTTCATCGGTGCTTTCGAAAAAACTATTGGTTGGGTTTAGGGAAGTAGGAGAGTGGGTCAATGAATTGGTCGGTCGGTCTAAAGCAGCCTTTGGTGAATTTATGCCAAAACAGCAGGCACAAAATGGTACCTCGTGAGAGAAGTTTGAGATCTCAGAGAGCACAGCGGCCTCGTAAAAAACAAACAACAAAAAAAAACAAAAAAAAAAATTTAGCTTTTGGGATGTATTTGGCCTACTCCAGAAATGTATATAGCGGTGCGTTTTCAGAATGAGCCTGGCTTGCAAATGTCATACTATTGATTTTCCCCCTTAATACAATGTAAAAAAAGAGACTCAACTTAAAATTGTAAGGCAACTTGCTGCAGAGCTTTTTTGAGTTGACTCAACTTTCAACCCAAGTACTGCACTTTGCTTGATTTAAGTTCAGCCAACTCAAAAAAGCTTTGCTGCAAGTTGCCGTACAAATATAAGTCAACTTTTTTTACAGTCTAGGAGTCTAAAAGATCCGTGTTATTAAGTAAAATATGTTTAAGAGAAATGGGATATGCAAACATACTGACACTTGTCAACCACTAAAGGAGAATGTTCAGAACACAGGAGATTGAACCTGAGGATTGGCCAGTCAATTCCGTCAGTAAATGTATCCTTTTGACAATGTTAAGGATGTTGGATGTTAAGGGTCTAATGTTTCTTGTCTCAGGGCTGTTTATGTCTTGATATCCAGGGTGTTTAAACTCATTGTGAATGAACAGTGGTAAAGACTAATATCACTTCTCTTGTTGCCACTGGACAGAAAATTACAATGGAAAGCCACGCAATGTGGCATTGTATCCTTTTTTCACGCTTTATTTTAAGATACAATTCTTTCCATTAATAAACCATTAACAATAAAATTTTAATTTGCGGCTTACTGATGGTTATTGAGGTGTTAGTTTAGGTATTGATTAAGATTAAAGACATAGACTAAGATTTTGCAGAATTTGTACTTTATAAGTACTAATAAACAGCTAATATCTTAACAATAGACAGGCAATATGCCACTACATACTGGAATAGTGAGAACAGTTGCTTAAACTAAAGTGTTACTTTTTTTATTTTAGCATTATAAAGAAAGAGGCAGTGCCAGTAGAACACAGAGTGAAACCATTTAACATCATGCACTGCGCATTAAAAATAATAGCCACCCTCATAGTCCAAAATTAATGTAGATATTTTTAAAACCTGAATATTTCATAGGTGTTCTGCTATGTATATCATTTACAAATAAGTCATGTTACCGGGTTCTATTTAAGATGAATGCATTAATCAAACAAGATTAAATGGGAATAAAACAAACATTCCAGAAATGCCATACTGCTTTAACAGTACCAATCTGAACAGTCATCATAAGCTTAATTTATGGTGGGGCACAGTGGAAAGAATTTACTCAAAAAAAAAAAGACTGAGAAAAAGTTGTTTCCTTAACAACCGGCTGTTATTTATCATAGTTTACTTCCTGTGCCATGGTAACAAGAAATAAAACAGGATATGATGAGCTTGCATGTGTTTGGACGATTTTCACAGTGTTGCAAACTGTTGCACCGGCAAACTGACAGTATCATCCCATGTCAGCTGAGCCACTATACAAACTCAACTGCTCTGTTTTTATTGCCAGACAAATATTTAAACGTGGTATAAGGTTGTATTTGTTTAGCTCACTGTCATTTGTTAACTAAACGACTAGCATGTGTTGCATTATGCTAATACTGAGGAGAAAACATACACCTTTAGTTGAAAAATGAGACGGCACTGCTGATTTTTTTATTTATTTTTTGCTTCTTGTAACTGCTAAACTTATTATAATCATTGCATGTCGCAGTGTTACGAACGTTGTGCAGTAGTTTCACACATCCTAGTATTTACAACCACCAACTTTATGGAACTGAGGTGTTCATGGTTTGGCAGCCGTTTGG
The DNA here is from genome assembly GCF_052040795.2 of Danio rerio. Classification (NCBI taxonomy): domain Eukaryota; kingdom Metazoa; phylum Chordata; class Actinopteri; order Cypriniformes; family Danionidae; genus Danio; species Danio rerio. Next base: position 39,070,701 of record NC_141037.1, read on the forward strand.
TGTTAAACACGCATGTTTCACACTGGGCTCTAATTGGCATTTCTTCTCCAAGGTAGCTGCATGTTGCCTGAGCTGATGTGGATTTTTCTGGCACAATGGTCCATGTTGAGGTAACATGAAGCTGTAGAGTGTGATATAATCAATATCAGACACCAGCTGGGTAAAGATCTGTCCCATTTCCCATTTACTTACACTAATCCCTAAAAGTAAAAGTACATATTTTAAGTGTGTACCTGATGAGTAGGTAAGCATTGGGACAAACTAATTCCTCATTGACATACATGTCATGTTTGTCACTCATCTTGTCATGTTCTCCATATTTCATTTATAGTCAGTTTCCTACTTTTGGAAATGAAGTTCTGCAATTTGCAGGTCTTTAACACTCTGATATCTCCTCATGTCTGACCATATTGTCCATTAAATGGTTAAAGGAATTGTTCAAATGACTAGAAATGTAGATTCTGTCATCCTTGACTTGTTACAAACCAGTTTGGGATCTTTTTTGTTGTTCTGTTAAAATACAAAAGAATATATTTTGAATAATGTTGGAAACCTTGAATAATGTTGAACTTTCAAAGTATTTATTTTTCTACTATGACAATTAGTAAACCACTAATTGTCATAGTAGAAAAATAAATACTTTGAAAGCAGGATTTCAGCTGAGTTTCAAAATGTCTTTGTCAACAGAAGAAAAAACTCATCAAGGTTTATAATCACTTGAGGGTGACTAAATTAGTATATTTAAATCTGCCTTTAATGAGTAGATGGATCTTTTTAAAAGTTCACATATTGTTGCCGATTAAATATAACAAGAATAACGTTAAATGAATATACATTGGCCATGTTTGTAGTACTTATTGTATTGGTATTAGCAGTATTAGCTGTTAGAGTGTGAATATATTTGCATTTAGCCATGGCCTAATGGTTTGATAGTTTGACTTGTGATCCAAAGGTGCCAGTTTTGAGTCCTGGCACTGGCAGGGATGTTGGGTAATGAATAACCAGCTTTTTCTTTCCCCCTCAATACCACAGGTGAGGTGCATCCCTTGAGCAAAGCACCAAATCCCTACTATTCCCTGGGTAGCCCACTGCTCCATGTGTGGGTTCATGGGTGTGAATCGCTTTGGACAAAAATATCAGCTAAATGCTTAAATATAAATGTTTTTAATCACTTCAAATGTAATATGGTTTAGTATTTTCAGTTTACTTATTTTTGTATAATATTTTATAAGTACATAATAATTGTTAAATTATTAGACAATGGATGGAACGTGATTTCATACATATTTTCACAAAGGTACTTTGAAACATTAAAGTAGACAATACACTTGTTTTTATATACATGTACTTGTATAATATAACTACAAAATCACTTTCCATACAAATCCATACAAAACAATTAGCAATTAAACTGAACTGAACTGTCTTTTACACAACAAAAATAACAAAATTAAACAACAGTATATTTAACTTAATAGTTAACATCAGCGTGAACTGGAATTTATGTATGTTGATGTACAGTACTTCCGATGGGAACAGAATATTAAAGGATTAGTCAAATGGACGTCAACAGAGAAGGACCACTACTTCAAACTCAGAAGTAAATGGTCATATTTTTATTGAAGATTACCAAAACAAACACAGGATTAACTTAGAATAATTGTTCACCTAAATAATAACAATGTGTGCTATAGCATTGGTCACCAGCCTTTTTATCACCGCTTCATTTTACTGCTGCCCAGGGTGGGGGGTTCCTAGGCAACCTTCTGAGATAAGTAGTGTAGCAGACCCCATCCAATTGATGGCTGAAACTTTACTGATGTTTCAAGAAGCTTTATTAACGTTCCTTTTCTTCTGAAATCACCGTAAGAGCTGAGCGAACCAATACAAAAATATACATCAACATTTTTAAACATTTTCACAAAATATGTATTTCTAACTAACAGTATACAATCTCACAAACCATCATTTCTTATTAGCTCTAAAAAATTGATTTCTTGTCAAAATAAAGTCCCCCATATACAATAGAAGTAAAGTGATCCTTAAACATGAAAGATAATGAAAAGAAATGAAAGATAACTCTTATTCAAGTCTGTTACAATAAGTCTACCGAAATGTGTATATTCCATACAAAATATGAAGCTGATCGTTCAGTTTTTGTCACATGACTTGTGGTGTGCTCATGGCATTCTGAATGTTTTTAACTGGATGCGCCTGGAAGGCATGTATGTGTTGCACCTCTTGTGAGCGTCGATCCCAATATGCCCACGTCTCCATTGGAAATAACGAACTTGCATACAGAAAAGACGTGATATGTGAATGGCTGATGTCATTTGCGATCTCAGTTGATCTTCTTGCACAAACATGCTGGATTCACCTGATTTGTTGACAAATGGGTTGTGAATGCATTCATTGGAACCGTGGGTCATTTCCAAGAGACGTGTTTTTTACTCATTTTGCTCACTTGTGGGTTAAATTTTAGCACTCAGGTGGCTGAAATGTAACCCAGAGACTACGGTCATTTTTCAAAATTAAGGATTTTTCAAAATTAAAGATTGTTCAGACGGAAACAGAAAATAAGTAATGATTATTTGTGTGGCCCAGTACCAGTTGTCTATGGACTGGTATATCGGTCCACTTGGGGACCACTGCGCTATAGCAAAATAAAAGTTGTACATGTTGATTTCACACAGACATTAAAGTAAAGAAGTAAATTATTCAAAATGTGACATATCAAACCCTGAATACCAGATTCAATTTAAAATATTAACAGCAATCTCAATTAAGTGTAACATCTATCTTCAAATAAACATGATTTAAATAAGAAACAACTAGATTATTGTGACTATTTTAAACCTATATTTACTTAATTCAGCTTTCGCAATCAGGCATAAAGCAGAAAATAGGCTGATGAAAGTCAAGAATTCACTGAAAAGTGAAATCTTCAGACAAACCACCAACCCTTTAAAGTGCCAGGTTTCCATGTGCACTTTTCCAGGTTCTGTTTTCGCTTGATAAGTAGTTCAGCGATAGGTAAATCAAAGGTGATTTCACCCAATTTACTTTGGCTCTAGTATCTCTACAGCAGAGAAAATTACTCTCATATGCCACAGAGCGCTAAACCATCAAGCGACTGCTCGAAAACCCTTGTCCTCTGAAACTACTGAAGACTGCTGCATTTCAGAAGTAGTTCGATAAGCCCCGAAGTACATTTATAGCTGGATTTCCGCCACAAAAGTATCACAATCATCCACTCCACTATGACTCCGGCTTACGCTTATTCCTTCACCATATGTACTACCATAAATCCATTGATACAAAGTCAGACATAATATTCGGGCAGACCACATATCCACACGGTTTCTATTATGAGGCCACTAAGCCGCACATGGCACAGATCAGCAACACAAATTACCAAGAATACAGGTTTATTGGTGTCTTGGTGAAGCTTTGAACTCGGGGGTTTTCTCCACCATGTACCTCCAACAGATCTCCACAGCTCCTTCATTTCTGGGAGGTAAGTTTCCATTTGTGTACTCTGGAGTCTTCATTAAATCAGTTTATCAGGACGGAAATGGCTGTGGTTTCAATGGAGAGAGTTTGGCGAGAGACGGACCGGTTATGTCATAATGGAGTAACAGGCTGAGGGAAAGCAGAACGGACAGGAAAAGACTGTACTTTAGCCATGGTAACCTGCCACTGTTATACAGTATCCATTCCCTAATTCCAAAACTTTTAAGGATTTAACACCTACCTGTATAATAAACCTGTGAGTAATAGAGTGAGAAAGCTGTCAGCGCGCTAAAGCAAACCAGATTGTAGTTGAGCTAAGGATAGTAAAACTTTTATTTCAAGCCAGTGCTCTGGCATGCCTCGGCGTAAGCTACAATGAATGAATGTGGTTTTATATGGAAAATGTGCAATTTAGGAATCAGAGACTGTTGGACAGCAGGAAAATGTCCTGTGGATCAGTATCCTGGAGAAGAGATCATGCTCTTCTACTGTATCTGGCTCTGATCCATCATTGTGCCGAAATCACTGCAACCAAAGGGAAATGTTTAAGTCATTATGTTGGAGATGGGTTGATGTTTGTTCTCTTAAGTGAAATGGAAGGGACTTTATGTGAGTGGAGTGGAAAGTTGTATGCCGATAAGGCTCCTAAAAGATTTTGGCTAAAGTGTCACGGATCGTAATATTGTGGTGGTTAACTAATCATTAAATATTAGGCTGGGGATCTTGTGGTCGCTTGTTTATGCATACTGTTGTTCTTATAAAATCGGCCCATTAAATATGGCATTACTGTGGAAACGGCCTGTAAATCAATGTCGTGAAAAGGACTGTTGGGAACAGGAATGAGAAACACATTCGATTTTGGAACCTAAAATCACTGCTAATCTGTTCTTTCTCTGTTATCATTTGTTAAAAATAAGAATTAATTTCAAAGTCTTCCAAAGTGGGCACTGTCGTCTCATAGCAAGAAGGTTGCTGGTTCAAGTCCCAGCTGGGCCATTTGACATTTACTGTGTGGAGTTTGCATGTTCCCGTGGGTTTCCTCTGGGTGCTCCGGTTTCCCCCGCAGTTCAAAGACATGCAATATAGGTGAATTGGATGAACTCAGTTGGTTGTAGTGTTTGTTTACCTGTGTGAATGTGAGTGTTTGGGTGTTTCCCAGTACTGGGTTGCAGCTGGAAAGGCATCCGCTGTGTAAAACATATACCCGAATCGTTGACAGTTCATTCTGCTGTGGTGACCCCTGATAAATAAAGGAATATGCTGAAGAAATTTAAGGCACTGTAATTAATTTTACTTCACGTTTCACAGTTTTGATCACTCTACTTGTCTGTTTTTGCACAGTTCAGACAGAAACTGCATTCCATTGTGAAAGGCTCATCCTCATGCCCTAATCCTGTCAAAGAGTTTACCCACTGTAGTGAGAGCTTTGAAGGGATTAGGGCATAAGGATGAACCCTTTCAAATTGAACACAGTGAGCAAGACCAAACAACTTCCCTGTGAAAAGTATTACGGGGGTCTGAAGTGTCCATCAGTTGTATCTTTCGAAATCTTTCATTCTGAAGGGCCCTTCAAAGTGGCCAGATTTAAGGACTTCTGTTAAGAACAACACTTCAATATGGCAGCCATGATTGTTTTCACCCAAATTGCCCTTGGGAGGGCAATATATCCAACATAGGCTTATTCTGAAAACATACATTTCTGGAGTTTGCGAATTATGTAGCCAGAAGTATGTATGGCTGCATTTCATCTTTTAAACGAATACTACGAGGTGGTATGACGTTGTTCCTTTTCGTGCTTACCAGCTGACTGCTTACCTCTAAATGGATGGCTTTCCAGCTGTTACCAATTTGTCCAGTTAGCTCGCCATGTACGTTGGCCAGGGCCGTGCAGAGACCATCCAAAGGGCATGTGCAGGAGAAATTTTTTGAAGAGCGGGTGGGGGGGGGGGGGTGGGGGGGGGTTGTTTGGTGGGGGGTTGTTGTTGCGCGCGTTCTGAAGAGCGGGGGGGGGGGTGGGGTATTGTTGTTGCGCGCGTTCTGAAGAGCGGGGGGGGGGGTGTTGTTGTTGTTGCGCGCGTTCTGAAGAGGGGGGGGGGGGGGGTGTAGTGGGGTTGGGGAGGGGGGGCGGTTGGTTTTTGTTGCGCGCGTTCTGAAGAGCGGTGTTGTCGCGCGCCTACTGAAGGGCGGGACCGAGGGTGTGCCGCGTCGCGGGGGCACTTTTGATCATTTTGGAAGGGCACTTTCTATCCAAGACTAAAAAGGGCATGTGCACTGCACAGGTTGAGCCCTATGTGTGCACGTGCCTGACGTTGGCGGACTTGAGAAGCATAGAGAACATGATGACGAGGTTTGAGTCTGTTGAAGAACAGTTCCAGCAAGCAGGTAAGACAAAAACAGAGGCCAAAAAATAAATAAACAAGTAAATAGTAGGATGAGAAGGTCGTAAAATCTGAAAACATGGTAAAAAATCAGAAGGCTATTTTTTTTCTGAATTGCTTCTTAAAACTGTCGTTTGGGTTTAGGGAAGTGGGTGGGTGGGTCAATCAGTGATTTTGAAAACACTATTAGTTGAGTTTAGGGATGAGGAGGATGGGTCAGTCGATTGGTCAGTCCGTCAGTCAGTCAACAGCGGCCTCTGGTGGATTTATGCGAGAAGAGCAGGCGTGAATGGCAATCACTAGAGAAATTTGAGATCTGAAAAAGTGTACACAACGGCCTCTGGTGGATTCGTGAAAACAAAAATGCAAAAAACGTAGCTCCTGGGACATATTTGGCGCTCTCCAGAAATGTATATAGTGGTACTTTTTTAGAATGAACCTGGGTTAAATATATTTCTTTTTGAATGCACTGAGACTCTGTGTAGTGTTGTTTTTCAGAGACTCTTTGGACAACTCCTGTCCTGGAGAGGTATAAGGCTTAGTAGAATACAGGCAGAGATGAGTTCTTATCAATGTTGGATCAAGAGTCTGCCGGACTGTGCATGTTCACACAAATGGTAGCCATTGTACGTCTACAAGACCACAAGTACTTCATTTGGAATAGGGAAAGAATTAGGCAAATTATGACTTGATGAGTTATTGAATCATTACCTCAAACAACTGCTTCTGAAACAAAGGCCCTCTCCCAAATGGTATCCTAAACTCTTAAGTTCCCAACTTTCATGGCATACCTGTAATGCCTCTTTGACTGCAGTTGAAGAACTGGTTTTAGGGTGTTTTTGATGCCAATGTTAGATGTCAATGTAATGTCATTTTGACATAAAAATCGATTTGCATGTTTTATGTTTTTTTTTTTTTTGACCTCAAGGTAGATAAAATGTAGGGATGCAAAGTCCAGTGTAACTTTGTAATAAACCTTGAAAAAAACTTTGGTCATTATTTGGTGATCAAAAAGGCATTAATGTGGATGTTAAAGGCTTACAAAACACCAAAACACATTTTTTGAGTTGTTGACAGTCTTATATGCTTCCTACGTTGCTAAAAACACTATTAGGACACATATGTTTCGCAAAAAAAGAAAAAATTGGTTGTTTTTACATTATTTTAAGCAAATTCGTTCCTCCTGTTAGAAATAAGTTTTGAAGCTACATCCTGACCATGCAATCACTGTGTAAATGTTTATAAACTGGATGGCTTGTCTGTGCCGGCCGGTACAAAGTGACATCTTTGAGTTTTTATCATTAATTCATGAGAAAGACTTGGTTCGAACCAATCAGTGCAGTCTATCGTAATGAGGTGCAACTTTCAAAAAGGTTTTGTTTCCCTTTTCCTGTGATGTGTGCGGACCCACATTTGTGGATTACTGTGTTCTGCTAACACACAACAAAAACAGGGGTGTTAGGAACATTTTTTACCCAAGAGCTTTTCGCATATGGAAATGGTGAAATCCGGATTTGCCACTCGCCTCAGATGCAGTTCCGGTTTGTGTTGATTGTCCTGTCTCTACAGATTTGGTAAGTGTGTGATCAGTGTTCTTTGTTTATGTTTATTCAGATGGCAAAGTTAGTATTGTCAGCAGTACTCTTTCAGTTTTAAAAGACATACCTTAGTCAAAATGATTTAGTTACTAAATTTACAGTACAATAATACCGCAACAATATTAACGGGGTTCATAGCCCTTCATAGACTTCAAGGTTTTGACATCAACTCTATTTGCATTTTCAACATGTTTGTTGATGTTGTTTTGACATCAGGGTGCCAGGACATCGTGGGGGCATTTGAGCACACCCTTCTAAAAGATTAAAACCTCAGTGGGACACCCTGGAATCTTGTAGACCACTTCAAGTCTAAGTAATGAAGTGTGCCATTTGGGATGTGCCATTCAAAAAGCACTTCATGATTCCTTCAGGAAAGAAACAAACACGTGAGCTATTTATTCTTTCAAGCAACCAACTCATTACAGTATTAAAGGCATAGTGCCTGTAGTGTGGAGGTTACATAATTACACCAGTAGGTGGCGACTAGTGACTTCACAAAGCCAATTCCAAATGGCACCTGAAACCTTCCCAGGCTTTCACTGAGTCTACACTTACATGGCATTACACTAATATTACTGTCAGGTAGAAGTCTGCTTGATCCTTACCTCAGTTCAGTCACAAGAATGAGCTCATTTACTCAACCGAGTCTCTCAAAAACAGAGATATAGCAGCTGTAAAGGGAGTACTCGCAAGGGGATGCTTGAGAGTGCACTTCTGAAAACCAGAATGCCATCTGGGACACCCTACAGTCTCATCGAATAAACAGACACATGTACACAGTGGCCTTTGTAAGTGCCGATGAACTGTTTCATTTGAAACAGAATCATGTGATGTGTTTGAAATTGTATTATATTATGTAAAAACCAGAATGATGAGCTACGTAGACTAAATCCCTATTATTCGAAAAACAGCAGGTGAGAAGTCCCCGTATGACCTGCTACATGTGCTGAGATTCAGTGGACGATTTATTATCATGAGGCTGCAGGAGAGTAGGTTCCAGTTGACAGCAAGGCAAATGTTTCAATTTCAGTCATACTACCTTAATTCTTACCATTAAAAACATTTTTTATGTTGAGAACTAAGTTCAAATTCAAGTGTTGTACCTGCTCAGACAGTTTGCGATGTTGGATGCATGACTTCAATAAAGACAAAAACCTGTATTTATGGCATATGGTGCATTACAAAACATGGCAAATCTGCATTTGAAGGGCAAGACTGACCGCAGTCATGGCTGCCAAACTTTAGGGCTGTTCCTAACTGAAGTACTTAAAACTGGCCACTTCAAAGAATTTGTTGGAATGAAGGATTTCAGTGGGTACAAATCATGGACAGATTATTTGCAGATATTTAATTTGTGGCACAGATGATGCAGAATGGATTTCCCTGAAACAGTTTTCATCCCATTCAAAGCTCTCTGGGTGGTGAACCCTCAGAAAGGATAAAAGCAAAGGAAGGAGTCCTACAGAACAGACCGCAGCCTCAGTCATAGTTAGTGAATTATTTAGTCAATCGATTCATTCAGAAATATTGATTCTTTCTGGAAGAAGTTTTGGTTATTTATTTAAAGACTTTGTTTGGAAAATGCAGTACTTCTGATGTAACTGTGTCTAAAATATGTTACTCAATATTAACTCACTTAATATAATTTTGAAAACACTTTATGTTGAGTTTAGGGAAGGAGGAGGGTGGGTCAGTCAGTCAGTCAGTCAGTCAGTCAACAGCGGCCTCTGGTGGACTTAAATGAAAACAGCAGGCGCTAATGGCACTTGCGAGATAATTTGCAATCTCAAAAAGTTACACAACGGCCTCTGGTGGATTTGTGAAAACAAAAACTGCAAAAAAAAAAAAAAAAAGTCTCTCCTGTGACATATATGGCTACGTTTTCAGAATGAGCCTGTGTTGAAACTATTTTGCAATTGTAATATTGTAAAACAAAACTGAATGATCTGTCGCTTAGGCTCACGCAATTGTCAATTACATCTTAAACTTTTTTAATATTTTGTCATAAACATTGTTTATGCATTTGGATTACGTTCTACAACAGCATCTCTGACTCATTGTAGAGCTGAATGGACTGATTGGGCACAGTTTCCTCAGCATAGCTTCAATCATTCAAATATTAGTTGAGTTACAAACTATTCAAGTTTAGGGTGCACATCTTCTGATTTTGACCATCTTCTGATCTGGTTTTTTTTAGCTGCTAATCAAGCGCTAATCACATTTTAGCATCCTAACAGATCAGGAAAGATTTCCCGAGGTCAAGTTTTAAGGTCTCATTTGTCTTTTAAAATTAGAATCAATGTTAAACAGACCTCACTTTTCATAGTGGCCCCTAGTTATTATTAGCTTAATGGTCTCCATGATGAAATAAAGAGGGGATTTTTTAATGTCTGTTGCTTCAAAGAAAAAAAGAAATATTCTGGAATGCTGAATGTCTGAGAACCTCCTGTCTCTATGGAAACGGTTGCTCAACACAAACAAATGCTGATTCGCTCTCCAGACGTGAAAAGAAAAGAAATGTTTTCCCAAAGGAAAGAGTTGGACCAAAGGGTTCCTCTGGTGGGTTTATGTGGGAACTCTGTCAGACCACTGAAGAATTCAGCCAAGTCAAAGAATAGCAGAGCAGCTGCTTTATCTATCGCAGGACACTGGGCATATTCCAGCCTGTCTTTTTTCTTAGCATATTTAGTGCTTCTACTGAACTGGAGAAAGAGAGAGAGGGAAATTTAACATTAATCAAATTATATAAAAAACATTGATTTCTAAAAACTGCCATTGAATTTTTTTACCCTGATAATTGTGTTTAACCCCATTTTTAAGGTTCATTTTGGTCAAATCTGGTAACACTTTAGAATAGCTATCCATTATAACTAGTTAATAGACCATTAATTAACTGTTAGTTAACAAGTTTTAAATGACTTGTTAAATAAAAGTTAATAGTTTGTTAATAATTTATAACTAGGCCTTATAGATGGCTAATAGATAACTTACAAGCTGTTAGTTAACAAATTGTAAATGACTTGTTAACTGTATTTTAATGATTTATAACTATACCTGATAAATTAGTAATTGATCATGAACAAGTGGTTAGTAAATTACTTTATAAAGGCTTGTTAAGTATTAGTTTATATATGTTATTTGGGCGTTATTCTAAAGTTGCAACTATACTTCATTTATTAACTGTCAGTAAATGAGGAATAGTTGCAACTTTAGAATAACGTCCAAATAACATACATAAGCTAATAACTAACACTTAGCTAATATACTTACTCACACTTTACAGATCAGTTGTTCACCATCTAATAAAACCAGTGAAACTTTGTTGAACTTTAATAAAATAAATTTTCGTGTTTAGCACTTCATGGGTTTGTATTCTTGTATACTGCTGTACTGCCATGTGATAGTTCAGTATGCGTGTTTCTATACATTAAACACAATGTTGAACATTTCATCTGTGGAGTTTCTTCGGTAAATCACAGCACACAGAAAAGCCTATAAGTGGAGCAAGGTTAAGATACAAACATATTTTAAATATTACATCAAATTTCTGTAGCTTGAAATTGTTCCATCCATTTGCTGTTCTACAAAGTTTCACTGGTTTTAGTAGATGGTTAACAAACGATAAACAACTGATCTTTAAAGTGTGAGTAAATATATTAGTTAAGTGTTAGTTTTTAGCTTAAGTATGTTATTGGGACGTTATTCTAAAGTTGCAATTATTCCTCATTTACTAACAGTTAATACATGAAGAATAGCTGCAGTTTTAGAATAACATCCCAATAACATATATATATATTATTAACTGATACTTAACAAGTCGTTATTAAGTAATTTACTAACAGCTTGTTCATGATCTCTTAATAATTTATTAGGTATAGTTATAAATTATTAAAATACAAGTCATTTACAACTTGTTAACTAACAGCTTGTAAGTTATCTATTAGCCATCTATAAGGCTCAGTTATAAATAATTAACAAACTATTAACTTTTATTTAACAAGTCGTTTATAACTTGTTAACTAGCAGTTTATTATTGATCTATTAACTAGTTGTAACGGATAGTTATTCAAAAGTTTTACCTAAAATGTTTCATGATTTTTTATATTAAGTTAATTTTTTTATCTAAAACTTTTTTTTTTTTTAGATAATGGTTTCTCAGTTTTATTGTGGGTGGGTGATTGTTAAGACCTTGCTATACAAATAATTAGTTCTTTCCAAATAAAACTATTAAAATGTCTAACGTAGAATTCAGAAACTGTTGATTGCCCCTGTGGCTATTTACTGAAATGCAGCTAGCAATTTAACCATCAAACTCCCAACCCAGGCTCATTTTGAAAACCTACCGCTATATACATTTCTGGAAAGTGTCAAATACGTCCCAGGAGGTACATTTGTTTAGCTGTTTTTGTTTTTGCAAATCAACCAGAGGCCGATGTGTACGCTTTTTTAAAATCTCAAATTTCTCTAGCAATTGCCTTTCGTGCCTGCTGTTCTGGCATAATCCACCAGAAGCCACTGTCGACTGACTGACTGACTGACTGACTGATCGATTGACCCACCCTCCTCCTTCCCTAAACCAAACTATGAGTGTTTTCAAAGCAACGATTGACCCACCCACCCACTTCCCTAAACCCAACCAACAGTTTTAAAAAGCAATTCAGAAAAAGAAAAGCCACATCAAACGATTTTACCACATTTGCTTCCTGTTATTTACTTGTTTATTTCATTTTTTAGATTCTGTTTTTGTCTTACCTGCCATCTGGAACTGTTCTTCACCGGACTCTAACCCCATCATCGTCCGTCAACATACATGGCGAGCTAACTGAACAAACAGGTAACAGCGGGAAAGCCATTCACACAGAGGTAAGCGGTCAGCTAGTAAGGGGGAAAAGGAACAGCGTTATACAGCCCACTAATGTTTGTTTTAAAAAGAAAATGCAGCCATACGTACTTCAGGCTACATACGTAATTCATGATCTCCAGGAATGTATATAGGACTATGTTGTCAGAATGAGCCTATATTGCAAACTCATGTATTCATAATGTACAAGACACTGACAGGATGTGTCTGAAAATGCCCCCTTACTCTTAAATAGGGAACTTTTCTCTCGTTCATTGGTGGACTAATAATGAAAGGGGTGGACTAATAATAAAAGGGGGAAAGTAAATAGAGTAGTGTGTAGGGGCAATTTCGAAAACAGCTTGAATGTGATTCAATGCCCTGATATAATGAAAGAGATATTTTTGGTCCTTGTATATATTATATCCTTGAGTGTTCTTTGATATTCATTATAAAGATGTTGGAAATTAAAATGTGGTTTAAAAAGCATCAGATTTATGTGACATGGATATGTTTGCGCAAGCTCCAAAATTCACTAAGATTACATAGATAGCTGAGGACTTTAAAACAAAACTCATTGTAGACATTTTATTCACATGCCCATTAAAATGGGAGAACACTCGGTTTTACTGCCTTTTTTTTTTTACCCGTTTTAATAATATTAGGAAATGGTTGGTGGGTAATTATTTAGACTTGAATGAACCAAAGACCCAAGTGCTATTGTTGGACCCACCGAGTGTTTATGAATCTACAATTAATCAACTTGGCTCGCTTAAATCTAAGGTCCACTATCACACAAAGAGACTTGGGTTAATTTTTGATACTGAGTTAAAGTTTGACAAGGAAATAAATTCTGTAGTCAGAAGTGGTTTCTATCAACATTGCTAAACTGAAGTCTTTTCTGTCTTCTAAAGATTTGGAAAACCTCATTAAAGTCTTTATTATGCCCAGATCGGCCTATTGCATTTCTCTGTATTCAGGAGGTTCTCATGCCTCAATTGTACGCTTGCAGTTGGCTTTAAAACACAGCCGCTAGGCTTTTAACTAGGACAAATATTTTTTTTGCTAGTATTTCACCAGTTTTATCATCCCTTCACTGGCTCTCAGTCCAATTTAGGATTCAGTACAAGTTACTGTCATTTGTTTTTAAAGGTTTGAATGGTCTGGCACCTACAGTACATATACTGGTAAGCTTCCTTACTGGCACACTTCATCTAGGCCTCTTCGCTTGGCACAACAGTTTCAGCCAGTTGTTCTGGAGTCTCAATTAAAATTGAAAAAAGGCAGGGCTTTTTCTGTTGCAGCACCTTGTCTGTGGAATGGTTTGCCTTTTTATATCAGATCATGCTTTTCCGTCTGTGCTTTTAAATCTCATTTAAAAATCTTCTATCTTTGCATTTGATTGTAATTAATTTGATTTTGTTTACTTGTACAAGTATAGATTTTGTGTGTTTGTTGAATTTGTAAATCATTTTGGTCAACATCTGTTGTTTTTAAATGTGCTATACAAATAAAGGTATCAAACAAACCACATACAGTATGGAAAAAGCAATTAATACATAAACATTCTTAAATAAAGCCTTTTTATAGTCATTCTTTGAAAACTCCTGTTATTTCAAATCACACTAAAACACAGAAAAACAAAGTATATCACTATCAATTTCTCTTTTGTTTCAAAAATGTTTTAGATTTTTTTTACTTAGTTGGCCAAAACTTGACTACAACTTTTAAAAAATGTAAAATAATAAAGGCTGAATTTTCAGTTCATTTATCCAGTCAGCGTTAGCTTTTGTGAATAAATAACCCTTGATTTAACATTTTTAAAGTCTAATTTTTCAGACTTAACATAAACTGTCTTCTATAAGTATAATTAAGAATATTAGTTTAATCTAGATATTTTGGTACTTCTAACATTTTATTACTTGCCATTTTTACAGTGTTGCTATGGAGTTAAAAATGTATTTATGAAGTTACTATACAGTTGATAGATGTTCATTCAAAGTCTGTGTGAACCGATATAAGTGCTTGTATTAGCAGGGCGTATCCTCTTTGGCTGCAGTACAGTTATTGGTTTTGGCCTCATTGTAGATTGCTGGTTTGGCATAGATCATGTCTTCCCGTGATTTTGAGGGAAAAAAAGAAAAGTCCATATGAACTCCCGTTTGTCACTTTATTAGTTTATCTAAATTGGTGTTGACCATTTCATTGCGTAACGAACAGATGAGGAGTATCAATATAAAAGACTGCAGGAACGGAAAAGTGTCTGGGTCGGATTAATGGTGGGAATGAAGCCCAGGTTTTAGATGCTGTAAGCGCATAACAGGAAGTTCAGTGACAAAAGAAAGGAAAGATTGTGGGAGACATGAGGAAAGGCCAGAAAATAATCCGTTTAATAGCATTTCTTCAATGAAAGGAGGAAGTTACGATATGCTGGTTGTCTTCACCTGGATTGTTTTAATGTTAAATCCTGGTTGGCTTTGTAGTTTTGGACGTGAAGTTTCCAATGTCCTGAGTCAAAGTCATGCAAATTCAATCTGAAAGTTGTTTTTGGTTTTGTTGTGTAAGTACAGTACGCTTCAGTGGACCTTGAAGGCCAGCCACTCTCAGCTCTATTTTAAAAATAGTTTTGTATTTCAGGACAAAACAGGTCATATAATTGATTCTGCAAAGCATATCCATAAATGGGTAAAGAAAAACTAGTCATGCTTATGTAGTCTGTAGTCTAATTTTGAGGAAATATAAGGAGTTACTAACTTTATCAATTCTTTTCGAATCAATTTAAGACAACAAGACTTAAAGAGCCCCTATTATACATTAAAAAGGGTCATATTTGGGTTTCAAGGGTCTCCAACAAAAGGCTGATATGCATGCAAGGTCAAAAACCTTTTCACCTGCCAACACTCCTGTTTTTCCCGGGAGTCTCCTGTATTTCAGACCCTCACCCATTTTGTTAATTATCCTGGAAAATTCCCGTAATTTCAACCAGCCCCTCCCCCGGTCCTCAGCATGTTGGTACTGTCTGTGAAACCCCCAGGTCGCCAACATTGGCATAGGATCCAACTGGAGCGGCTGCCGATGTTAACTTACTAACACCACAGTACACAGTACTCGGTTCTCAACTGTGTTTTTCAGACACCTCACCCCCGAACCTAAGCCAACATCCCAGACTAAACGGGGATAAACAGCTAAACAACTAAACAACGGATAAACAGCTCTTGTTATTAGTTTAGCATGCTTTCACTTTCATATTTTACCGCACTAACGCACATTTACCGGTAGGAATGACCTCCCACCCTACTCATCATTCTCTCTTAATAGCCTTCGGATCGTATCGCTTTCTCACTACAACCATTCTGCTCCAGAATTTGTTGTAATCGAGCTAAGATCACCACATTCAGGCAATCTCGGACCGATTGTTTTGGCGCAGATCGTGATTGCTGGTTTTTACATATGCCAAATGAACCGCGCTAACTGGGGAATTGAGACAAGTTCCGAAACAAAAGTCTTGGTGTGAAAGCACCCTTAAATTAGGCCTGAGGTATTTATTAACGATTTTATCATGTTCTTTTTAAGAGCTTTAGTTGATTAAAGAATTCTTAAGACAGTCAGTTTTGAGGTTTGGTTAAAAAGTTTTAAATATTTAATAACACATTATAATAGTTTTATAATGGGATCCATGTAAGAAAAAGAAATGTTTCATCATTTGCTGCATTTTAAATGATGACAAAACTAATTAAATTCATTTCTGTCTCGTCGTGTGACAGTGAAAATTCAACTTTGCCAACACCAATCCAAATACACTTTGATGTCCCATGACTTATTTTACTGCATTAGAGGAGTGTTTTTAATAGAAAGTAGATATTAGAAATATGTTATTTTTTGTGATTATGAAGTTAGAAATATGCAAAAAGTGATTATGACAATTGTAAATCTTAAAGCATATAATCTCACAAGTGAAAACAGAGCACCGCCGTTTAAAACAACAGCAAAGTACCTTTTTTATAATACAGACATGTTTTTAGTTTGGGATAAATTTATCTTTCTATTGATTTCTTTTTTTCGTGATTCTGTTTTTCTATCCCTCATTCTTGTGAATGTTGTTTTGTCCATAGTTTTTTTTTTTTTAAAGTATGACTTCCTAAGGTTGACAATATTCAGACAATTCTAACTCGGGGGAAGAAAAGACAAAGAGCTCAGCATATGGAGGAGTCTTATGTTTGGCTCTACTGTACAGAAGGGTTCAGCATTACTGTCAGATCTCACAGTGTGGCCATTCTAAGTGATTTTCCATGAGACAATCAATTATATCAGCAATTCCCAAGACAGATAGGAGATGTGTATCCTAGGGAGCATTGGAAAATATTGTGATTTCATTTTGATAAACCTAAATGAAGGGACTTTTTTTGAAAATGAAGTCGAGAAATGTGGAGCTGTAGAGTTCTTACCCTTAAGTTTGAATCTACTTGATTTCTCAGAATTGCAAGTTTATAGGAAATGTCTAAGGTCTGATTAATTGTACTCTGAAATGTGACTTTTTTCCTTTTTTCACCACAATTTCAAGGTTTTCGACAGTTGATCTTGTAGTTCAGAAATTTTTCACAATTCCTGTTTTTCATTTTGCAATTCTGACTTTTTCTTAGAACTGTGAATCAATTTAATGCAATTCTGACTTTTCTTCACAATTCTGAGTTTATATCTTGCAATTCTGACTGTTTTAAAAGATTTACGATTTAATTTTTACAATTGCAAGATTCAATATGATCGCACAGTTCGATTTTCCTGATGACATTTCTCATATTTCAGATTTGTTTATCCACAATTTCAGGTTTGTAGACAATTTCACAAATCATACTGATCTTTCTTTTAATATTTTTCTATTCAATCTTTTTCCTGATTATTGGAATTTTAGTGCTGGCAAATATTACAGAAAATATTAAGATACAGTCAAAGACCAAATTATTAGCTCTTATAAAATTTTTCTTCTTTTCAAGTATTTTATTTGTTATATTAAGTGCTGTTTTACAAAACTAAGATTTTTCCAACTTATTTTTAAACAATTATCTATTTTTATTGTCTGCCATGGGAGTACATACTATTCTACTAGTTATCTTATAAGATACTTTTCAACTTAAAGTACAATTTAAAAGCTTACTGTAGGTCAAGTTTACAAGGCAAATTGGTGGACAACAATGTATCAGGACTGTTTCCCTGAATGTCTTTTGCTAGTGTTTTCGCTCCCCATGGGCTCCTTGACCCAGTTTCTCCCTCTTGTTTATTAGTTATCAGTCTCATCTGTGTTTCCAATTAGGTTCATTAGTCTGTGTGTATTTAAGTTACAGTGTTTCCCCATTTTATTGTCCGGTCTCATAAATCCAGCATCACATCAACAACCCTGATGTACTCTCAAAATAATAAAAAGCACACAATGAAAAAGTTACTATAATTTTTTTGTCCTGTTTTTTTAATCCACTGCAGAGAAACAAGCTTCATGAGTCAAATGTAAGTTCTCCTACAAGCTATTATATAGCCTGGTCCTAATGCAAAATAAACCCTGACAGGATTATGTGTCCTCAAATTCCACAAAGTGGTGATGAAAAAATGTGGTTGAGCTCATACAACCCTGAACAAAAGAAGAAATGTGCAAACCCTCTGGCCTTCAGTCTTTTATCATGGCAGGGTGCCATCTTCTTCAATCTCTCTCTTCTTCATGTGTCTAATAATAATTCATTTTATTTATAAATGGCGCCTTTCTGGACACCCAAGGTCACCTTACAGTAAGCATCAGCAGACATGCTAAACAACTTAAACATTACTAAAAACAATCATTGACCAAACAAGTTAAAACGCAATAGCGAATATAAAAGAACATAATAAAAACATGATAAAAAAAATTGTTAAGTAAAAGCCTGCTTAAAAAGATGGGTCTTTAGACGTGATTTAAAATTGTGAAGACTATCACTGCTCCTAAGATCTACTGGAAGTGAGTTCCATAGCCTAGGAGCCATAGAGGTAAAAGATCTGTCTCCCATTTTGCTCAGTCGAGTGCGAGGTGGTGCCAGAGTGAAGTTGTTAGCTGATCTAAGGGTACGAGAAGGGGTGTAGATATGGAGAAGTTCAGTGAGATATTGAGGAGCGAGATTATGAAGTGCCTTGAAAGTTAGAAGTAATATTTTAAAATCAATTCGATACTTTACTGGAAGCCAATGAAGCTGATAGAGGAGTGGTGTGACATGCTCGTGAGATGGGGTCCTAGAGATGGTGTATATATAGGTTATTATATATATATATATATATATAGGTTATCGGACAAAGGTTATTCTTTGTCAATTGAAAAAGGCATATAAGCCAATTTTTAAGTCCTGGCTTCAGAATTCTCAAGGACTTTACATTTAGAGAGACTTAGGCCCAAACCCAATTCTATTTTTATACCCCTACCCCTTCCCCTTTCCCTTTGGCCCTTAAAACTGAGTGTGAAGGGTATAAGAGCTTCAAAATATACCCCTAAGAAATGGGACAACACTGCAGGACATGCGCAGATCATCATATGTCATAGCAATCTCTTGCTTCATATAAGATCAGATGATCGTGACTGCTGTAGTTATTCCAGTTGTGTTATTTATTGGTATTTATCTTCAGGAAATCACTGAAGGCAAATGTTATCACAATTATATTATGTGGCAATAAGATCGTAACTATACTTCACATTTACACAGTGGCCATATTCATCAATGTAAACACACCAAAAACACCATTGACATTATACTGTAGCAGTCACTGAAAAAAAGCTCATTCCCAGCCAGTTGTCTGACAGGGGATTCCAGTGTCAGAATGTTATTATGGATTATAGATAGCGAAATTTATCTGTTTTTATTTTAGCTTTTTTTTAAAAAGCATTACAGTAAAACACGTACACGGTTATGAATATATTAAAACATATGTTTGTTGTAACAATTCGTATTAATGACAAAAAAAATACTCATTTGTGGATCTCCTTACTTCCGGGTGCAGCTATAGCGCCGTTGTGGCTGGTGTATTCTGGGTAATATTCTTACCCCTTGGTTTCGAGTGTGCTCCTAAAAAAAACTCAATTTCAAGGGCTATATAGCCCTTCCACTTAGCCCTATGCCTTCAAGCTAAAAAGATTTGGGACACCCCTACCCCTTCATGTACACACGCAAAAGGTAAGGTGAAGGGCTAAGGGGTAGAATTGGGGTTGGGCCTTAGACACAACACTTTAATTATCTGTCATATGGGATAATAGTTTAAAGGTAAGACCTTGCCATTGTTTGCAAGATTCAGAGATGGCAAAAGTACACAAACCCTTTACTCAAGTAGAAGTACAGATACTCAGGTTAAAAATGACTCTGGTAAAAGTTGGATGTACTGAATACACTTTTGTACTTAAGTAAAAGTAAAGAAGCACGGCCTCAAAAAAGTACTTCAGTAAAAAGTACCCATACATGTTTTAGTTTCACTAGGTAAGTAAACAACTGGTCCCCCTCACAGTCCAAAAACATGCGGTATGGGTGAATAGATTAAATTAGGGCCTAGTGTATAAGTGCATGTGTGAATGCGAGAGTGTATGGGTGTTTGCCAGTACTGGGTTGTGGCTGTAAGGGCATCCGCTGCGTAAAACATAAGCTGGATTAATTGGTGGTTCATTAGGCTGTTACAATCAGGGACTAAGCTAAAGAATAGTGAGAGATGATAGGTAGATAGATAGACCACACATCCTTTTTTCTGAAATAGCCAAGCATCATCACACTCTGCAATATGGGAACAACATTGCTCAAAAAGCAAGTATCATCAAACTCACAGCGGTCATCATCATGTAGTTTTGTGACTGTTAGATCAAAATCAACAGCTGCCATTCATGTTCATACACACTTAAAATAATTATGTTGGCCTGTATATATTTATAAATAGTGTTTTATATTTTACATCAAATTCTGTCCAAAATATATAGATTTTTTAAATTTTATATTTGATTTTATTTTTATTTATTGAAAATATATTTTATTTAGATTTTTTTGGAAATTAATTAAAGACAACACTATAGACCTATATGTATAATCATATAGTCAATAAAAAAATCTATTAAAAACTGTTAAACAGTATAAATTCTGTATTAGGAAATATGAACTAGATATAAAATAAAGGAAATAAATCTGAATGCATAAAGTTTTATCAAATATAGTTTTAGAACAAAATCTTTATAAAATAGCACTTGTTTTGTGGTTTTAGATGGAAAGACCAGATAAATCTCATGCAGTATGATTGGCAGTGGACAAGACTCCAACTTTAAGCATTTAAATTGCATATTTTTGAACTGGAACGTGTCTCTCTTGTTTACTTGTGATCTGATCAAGCAAAATGGGTCTTATTACAGTGCAAACAGGACTGCATCAGTCATGTGAAATTCCTCATCTCCCTCTGTCTCATCTGTGAAGTCATCCTTGTCTTTCTCATGGTAATCTTCATAAATTTGGCTCGTAATAACCTTGATTTAAAAAGCCGTTCTCTGCAGTACTTCGCTACTTGGTTATAGTTCTTTGTTACTTCCTACCTCTGGCAAGATCACCATATTACCTGTGCCCACTGGCCTAGAATAATGTGTAACATTGTTAACCTATGTATAAAACTGGAGGAACTGATGTAACAATGGTTTTAAAAGCTAATAATCATTAACTTAATAATTAAAAAATAATAATAATTAAAAAAAACCTAAAACTAAATGGTTTAACTCCAGATGACTTGTAAAATGAGACTATTTGCCAAAATGCGGTGTTCTTTTAGGACTATTTAACTTGCATTTGGCTCTCTTTCATCCCACTCGCATTATGAAAATAAAGGCTTTCAGTGCTAAACATCAGAAATGTGTTTTTCCCTACAGGCTGAAATGAGACGGACATAAAGATTGGGGGATTTCCTGCAACTTTTAGATCCCAGCAACACATGTGGAATCAAGGCTGTGCTTGCAGATTAAGAAATAAATTGGAGTTCTAAACATGAAGTGTTTGTGAATGCGCATCTGTGTATCGTTACGAGAGGAAAGAAAGAGAATGAGGATACCGATTGTTTTAGTGCGTGACTGTGATGGATGGAGATATTGACACTGTATTGATTTTGCAGTCAGAGCTGTTGAATGATTTTATTTGGAGTTTTTTTTTTTTGTCAAGTAAAATGTTGACTCAGCTACTTTACAGGGAGCCAGAGATGTTTTATTAAAAACAGACATTGCATTCACCCTACTCTTGACATTCAACAATTTAATTATGTAGGATAAACACATGCCGTTAGTTAATGTGTGGATTCTGCAGGAGCCAAACAATGACTTCATTCAGGACAGGGAACATCCGTTAGACTAAAACAGCTTCAAGACTGTCATTAAAGCTAAATATAAATTAGAGTTCTTTGGGGTGCATAATGGCAAATATGTCATGGTCATATAACGAATAAGCCTCATAAAAA